>NC_090729.1:105451634-105529134 GCF_036898095.1 Palaemon carinicauda
TAGATATACTAACATTATCTGAAACATGGCTAAATAACTTGGACAAGGCAAAGATCACTGAAATGACGCCTTCCACACATGCCTTGTTTCACATACCGAGAGAAGGTAGGGCTGGTGGGGGTGTCGGACTTTTTATTCATAAAAGTTACTCAAACCTCAAAACGTAGAAAAGAATTAGTGTAACAAGCTTTGAATATATAGAAATAAAATTTACGCCAAAAAATAGAAGAATATCCTTTGCAACAATCTACAAACCTCCTAGAACAAACACTAGTATCTTTTTTGAAAAATTCGGTGCTCTCATTGAGGTGATTATCATAGAGAAAAACGAATTAGTTATCTGTGGAGACTTAAATTTTTGGATGGATGACGCATCAAATCCTGACGCTTTGGCATTTAGTGAGTTACTAGAATCATATCGACTAGTGAATAATGTCGACTCTACAACTACTTTAACTGGGCATACGTTAGACTTACTTCTACGTGATGACATGAATAATATTGTATCTGATATAAAAGTCGAAGAGAAATGTACTATCTCCCCAGTACACAAACGTATTACTTTTAGTCTACCTCTACAGAAACATGCATTAGTAAAGAAAATAAACTTTAGGCATATAATCAAATTTTTATCCTACCGTATTTATTGAAGAAGTTACAAATAGAATAAGGGATGCTATCAACATTCCCTGTGATCATGATGACCAACGTCTGTTAGGAGCTACGTGTGCTAACTGTCTTATGACCACTTATAATAAAGGGAGTAAAAGTGAATATGATACCATGTGCCCACCGATGGAAAAGACTATAACCGTAAAAGACCAATCTCCTTGATTTCATGGAGAGACTTTGGTAAAAAAGAGGGAAAAACACGTAAAAAAGAAGGCGGAATACGTTAAAAACTGGAAGTACTTCGGTAGAATACAAAACTGCTGCGTGTCAATATAACTACCTACTAAGAAGGAAAAAAAAGTGAATACTATAAGAGAAAGATCCTCGAAGCAGCAACAGACATAAGTAAGTTATATCATCTCCTGAATGGTATAATGGGAAATGTAAAGAAAAGAAGCTACCTGATGAATACAGTGACTAGGAACTAGCAAATAATTTTCTAGTATTCTTTCGAAACAAAATTGAAACATAAGATTAATGATACACCAGGCACACAGACAAAATTAATACGATTTAACAACATAACACAAGATGACATCACCATAATTATCAAGAGAGCAAAGAAAACAAACTGGGCAATCGATCCTATGCCAATATCTGAAGTAATTGGAGAGAGAGACTTTTCTAGTCTAGCCGATATAATAATGAGAATAGCAAATGCAAGCATTGATGAATGTAAGTGTCCTGAATCTGAGAAAATGGCTATAGTCACACCAGTTCTGAAAAATGCACTGGACTATCAAGAGTTAAGCTCATATAGACCTATTTCAAATCTATCCTTTGTCTCAAAAGTGCTTGAATATGTAATTCTTGAACAACTAGTCAGCCACTTAGAAGTAATAGAAGCTTTGCCTGACAACCAATCTGCTTACAGAAAACTATACTCTACGGAGACAGCCATCTGCTCTGTTGCAAATGATATGCTAGAAATGATGGATGAAAATAAATGTGGTATCTTAATACTGCTCAATCTCAGTGTTGCTTTTGATACAGTGCATGAACTGCTACTAAATGATCTACGGTCCATCAGCGTTGAAGATCAAGCCTTCGAATACCTAAAAGACTACTTAGTAGAAATTACTGTGTACAAATTGGAAACTCTTATTCATCATATGAACCCTTTAACAGAGCGGTACCCCAGGGGAGTGTACTTGGCCGAATCTTATTCTGCATCTATACTGTTGGTCTATCGAAAATGCTACAAAGGCATGGCATGAAGTTTAAACTATTTGCAGATGACACAATTTTACTTCTCCATAAATGATATACATGACACTACTGAAACTCTAAACCGAATCCTTGATAGTGTTAGGGAATGGATGACATTTAAACAACTAAAATTAAATGAGAACAAAACTGAATTCATGGTGGTGGGCAAGAGAAACAGCGTGAGAAACTTAGGCGATATTCAAATGAACATAATTAATGACTCGGTGCCGATATATAGTAAAGTTTGAGATCTAGGTGTATTTCTAGACTGTAACCTGTCTCTAAATGCCCAAATAAATAATGTAATAAAAACTTCTGGTTATCATCTAAGAAATATTGCTTTTATAAAAAAGTACCTGGATGAAAATTCTGTAAAGAAACTTGTGATAAACTGTGTTATTACCAGGATTGACTACTGCAACTCTATCTATTACAATTTACCAAAAGTGCAGCTTAAGAAATTACAAAACATAATAAACAGAGGAGCAAGACTGATAAAAGGTGTCCCACCTAGAGAAAGGATCACCCTTATACTAATCGATTTACACTGCCTGCCGATTAAAGCGAGAATTGAATTTAAAATATGTACAATAACCCACCAAGTTATCAGAACTAGGCGTCCGAAATACTTAAAGAGAACTGCTACTTATTGACCAGCCAACAAATCGTTTTGACATGAGAATATTTATAGATGGCTTCAAACTATTGGAACCTAGATATATGTCTACTATAGGCTCCAGAACCTTTAAATATACGGCCCCAAGACTATATAATAAGCTCCCACGAAACATTCAAATGATTGAAGACATTAAGACTTTCAAGAGGAAACTGCAGACTTTCTTATTCCATGAGTCTTTTAACAGTGACGATTTAACAGTAAATGAACACGCGATATTAAACGTTGAATACTCTGAACGAACAAGGTAAAACGACAGAGGAGGTCCTATAGAGAGTGAGGTTCCCCTGCTGTATGGGACCGGAGAAGCAACCATCAAAGTAAAGTAAGTGCAGTAATTAATTATGGAAAGACAAATTATGTAAAAGCAAATCATGTAAAGCAAATCACATAAAAGCAAATCGTGTAAAAACAACTCATGGTCTTAATATGCAAAGAAAATTACAAGAAAAAAATATCATCATTAAACATCATCAAACATCATTAAACATAATGAAATATTTAATATCTATAAACAGCTGTATCATAAATCAATGATCATCACCATCAAACAGTTAACCAACTGTATTATACTTTATAAAAATATCCTCAACCAAAACATCAAAATGTACTAGTACAAAAAAGTCAACACTGTGTACACAGAGATACCTACTTGTGGCATAAGCCTAGGTATGCTCTGGGCGACACCTGGACCTTTCACTGGGTTAGGCATGCCTGGGGACCACGGAATCACTCCTACTGCTGGAGTGTTCCCGAACCCCCACATTCATTATGTGAATTCAGGAGGGCGGTCATCCTCAGAGCATCTTGCTTTGAAGGCAACAAAGCATTATCTATCAGGACAGGTTTCGCCAGCATATCTAATCCGGCCTCCTTTCCCCTCCCCTCTCACACGGGGACAGGTAGGGCACCCAATGTGTTTACAGAACAAGTCCAGTCCAACAAGGACTGCTAACATGATAAATAGAACACTAACATAAAATCCTATGCTAAGCCTATAATGAGAAGTATACAAATTGACGTGATTATCATTCAAGGGAAGGTGGCTAATGGGCATGGATTCTAACTTAGTCAAATTAAGATGAACTAACACACGAGACACATTCACACTTGGGAAAATATCAGAAATATTCACAAAATAAGTCTTCATCAGTTATTCTCTCACTTTTCCTTTTTTGCTGACCAGGTAGATGGAATCCGTCCCCCTGCACAGAGCACCTACTTTGATGAGTCAAGACAAATCCCTGGGGTCAGTACTTAAGTCTCAATTCCTTCCTCACACATTACTTTATACTTAGAATCCCGTTTAACAGAGATAACCCAATGGTGTCCCAGATTAATTATTTCCCTCTCAAAGTCTGTTCTCACATCAAACTTACCACTATGCATGAAACTAGGACTATCTAAATAAATATCAAACAAACATCCATGCGCTGAAGGCGCTTGAAGAGCATACATTTGTTCACACAATATTTTCTCGTCCTATCTTACAATGACCTAAATTGGGTAGTAATACAGCAAGAGTATCCCTGTTAACAGCAAAGTACGGGTTATTAGTGGACATTTGAGGTGCGAACTCCTTTATATCTTTCTGGGTCCACATCGACTTAACTTCATACTAGCAAAAATCTGAGTCTTCATTTTTAACATGCACATCTACAAGAAAATAAAGTTTACCTTGGGGGTCCATCCATGTTAGGGCGAGTGGCTGCTATTGTATAACAGTCACAGTTGCTATGTCCGTCACTGCGTCCTCTCCGCCGCAGGCCCTGTGGGAAAGATATATGACTCAGCAATATGACAGGTCATCAAAAAATTGAGCCAAGCGGATACAACTCTTAACTAATGTTGATTGAGCAACTCAGAGCATCGAGGTCACAAAGCAACGTCTTTGTGCCTGCAGTAGTCTCGTTATTATTTATTTTATTTCCAAAATATTTTGACTTGCACAAATATTTCCTGTCTTGTGACACTGATGACTCAGCAGGTAGACCTATAGGCTTCCTCAAACCCTGCATCCTTTCCTCAGAAGAATGGTGAGGTTACAGACACTAAAGAAATTATCAAGCTTGAGCGGGTCTTGAACCCGAGTCTGACTTACGCCAGGCAGTATTGTACTGTCTGGGGATATCTGAATGCAAAAGATGGTCAGAGTCATGAAAAATCTTATGCAATATGCATGAAGAACTTATGATGGTACCAGAGATTAATATCTAGATCAGCAATAAGAAATTTAATAGACTACAAGTTCTTGTCGAACAAATTAGGATGAGATTTACAAGCTGAAGACCAGACAGGAGAAAAATACTCGAAACAAGGCAAAATTAAAGAATTGAAACACTTCTTCAGGATAGATTGATCACTGAAAATCTTAAAAAGACTTCCTCAATAAGCCATTTTTTTTTTTGTGCAATTGAAGAAGAAACAGATCGAATGTGTTTCTCAAAAGTAAATTTGCTATCAAGAATCATACCCAAAACTTTAAGAGAGTTGTGTGGAGTTAAAGAAACATTATCAATGGCGAGATCTGAATGTTGAGTAGCGACTGTCCTGTGTTACTCAGAAAATTTATGGATGATATTGGATTTAATGCTATAGAGATTATTACTGATCCCCTTCTGACATTCCCCTTTTGTTGGGGACTCTACTGAGAATAACTATTTAAATCTTGATATCATTATTCAAATTAGATATGAAAGTGTTGCCAAATTGGGTTTCATACGTTTTCTTTTTATGGTTTACCTTAGGTATATGTACCTTTTGTAGTATTGAATATGATTTCAATCTCAATTAAAACTTGGAGTGATCTGCAGAATTTGATAAGGCGATGCTGTTAAGTCACAGCCTTTTAGTAAACACTGAAGGCAAAATTAAGATATTCCTTCCAAGGACAGCTATTTATTAAAAAATAACAAGAATGTTTTTCCCTGGCCCCTTTGGAATTTCCATGTAAAGGTTGAGATTAAATATGTATAATTCTCCCAGAAATTTTTAAATGGTAAAAATAAGTAATTCAGTACTTCGTGATAATGACAACAGAAGTAAAGAGAAGAGAGTAAAACAAAAAGACTTTAGAGCTTGATTTATTTTAACAGATGACTGATTGAGATTACTTCTTTTAAAAATGGAGAGAGGAATTCCATCCTCGGTTTTAGATAACTTATTTATTAAGTTTGTATCAAACACCAAAAGTGTTTCAAATGAATGGCCGAATAAAGGAGCCACTAAAGCCTAGTTAATTGTCTTTCAGGACTTTAAAAAATATCAGATATATAATGCCCAAAGTTACAAATCATTATATTTTTCAGTATCTTTGAGTTATGGTAACATAACATCAGAAAGAAGTCATCAGGGTAATGAGTATATTACAAAAATCATAGAAGTTAAGATAAGAGCAATCGCATGATCTGGAGGTATATCAGAACCCAACAAAAAAGATAACGCTCAGGAATTAGAATTGTAATGATTAAAAAGCAAGGGACAAAATCTTTCAAATAAAATAGCTTTAGAAATATTTAGGAAAAATAAAGAAGTTTATTCATTTGGAATAGACCTACTATAATGCAAATTATTTTCAAAATGTTGGCATACGTTTGAAAATGCACTCGAGACCTTGTATGCAAATGGGGTCTTTAGATCATACCAACAAATGGACCTCTATTGTTCTTGAATTTTTTCCTGTGGACTTGGTGTCAAATAAAAGGTAAACAAAAAGTAGTGGTTTTCAATAGTTTTTTTTTTTTATTAATTTTTATTGAACTTTGTGCTGTGTAAAATCATTATATAACTCAAATTTCAGCTTCCTAGACTATTATGAACCTGTCCAAGAATCTTAACAGTCTGAGGACGTGACCCAACCGCTTCACTTTTACCCTAATTTATCTGGCAACTGCAAATTTTAACTAACCCGCATCAAACCTTTAAGAACATTCTGTCAACCGCTCATACTTGTGCCACCCAATATTTACTCAATGTAATTGAGTAATTTATTACCATACATCCAGTGTTAGTAAGTTATCAATTTTGCAGCCATTACTTTTGCTTTGTCTTCTATACTTTCATGAATATCAGCAAGTGTGATTACATTTTCTTTACATGTATAGAGGAGTGATTGAAAATCAATATCATCAAAGCTAAAAATGGTAGAGAAACTAAGTGGTCACCTATTTTTACCTACACTCACTGGAAGACAGGCCTTGTCCTCAAATGGCTGTTGACCGAATATTTACAGTTTGCACAATGCGCCCTTGCCTGGCCCACCCCTGGAATCCTCACTTTTGGCAAATAGGGTTTACCAGGCTCGTGTTCTTCCCTATCTCCACTTGGCAGGTCCTGGTGTGAGTAGAGTTTTGGGATGGTGGGGTTGGGGGTGAGTCAAAGGTGCAGAGATTCACTGACCAGGTCGGTCAGCCGGTCACAACTATGGCTTCTGAACGAATGGGGGCGACACTAGGGTCGTGAGGGTTCTCCTGGCTTCCAAAACAGGTGAGGGTTGTTGGGCGCAGGGTAACCCAGTGGAGGTGCCATATCAGGACCTTTGGACAGGGCAATATATTGTTGTAAGGAGTGCATAGGAGGCAGGATTTTGCACAAAATACTTAGAGAAATCTTGGTGCTCTAAGGGAGTTTACATATACAACAATCCTACCTATTCTGGCTTGCTAAAAATTAGTAACTGAAATAAGTAAGTAGCAATGGGCTAGTGCAATAGGCATTCATCTTAAAATTAACAAACCTTAATTGGTACTGAAAAATAAAAGCTGCATTCAAGTCAGCAGTATTAAAATTATATTCAAAACTAGTTTAATATTTTATCTCAATACGTAGTTTGAGAAAAGAACCATCATATGGCAGGCTAAGGCTTTTGCTGTGCATATCTACTCTGTGAAGTCACAAGCATGGCGTACGCTATTGTCAAGTTTAGTTGATTTAAAATAGTTCTCCCGATGTTTTGCTAAAGAAAACTTAATGTAGGAGAGAATGTTTAAGGGGTAGTTACAGTACTAGGAGAGAGCCTAAAATACAAAGGAAGAAGAGTGAAGAAAAATTCTTCACACCCTGGTGATATAGGGAGAAAGAAAGAAGAGAAACGTTAGTTTTGGCAAATGTGGTTCAACCTACTGGATGAAAAAGTGAGAAGTTGTTCTTCACATCAACGTCCATTTAAAGCTAACAAAACGATGTTAGCGTTAATTAAATTCAATTGAGTTAGAGTTATGTATGAATGTGAATGTGGGTCAAACTGAACCCGCAGGCAATGCTTTACAGAAGCATTAAGATAAGTAAATGATCAGTGTTAACTTTAAACGTACGATGCAAAGGTAATCAAATGATTAAAAGTAACACAATTCTTCCCACCCAAGGGGTAAGGATAGAGCAAGCAAAACATGAGCCAATAACAGTCGAGTTCAGCAACAAGTCCGGCCAATGACAAATTCAAAATTATGGGGGTGAATCCCAGTTCTGGTCTGACCTCCAACGATTAACAGGAAATGTTTTTACAAAGAAAGTGACTGGCGTGATGAATATTTAGCATTTGACAAGTTAGAAAGGGAGAAAAGCTACTTCCTTCTCAGCATAAAAATGTGAATAATTGTCTGACACTAGTTTGAATGACAAACCGAGACAAACTAGGTCTATGGGGACATCGTATTTTTGACTGCGACAGTCTTGGACGTCGTCTTGAAGGGAAACGTTTGAAAGAGGAACATTAAAAATAAAACTTATATTCAGCACCAGCTGAAAGATGTCAGGGGGATTGTAGCAACAACGTGACAAATTGTCAAGGCAAAAATTAAATTTACGCTTTGAAGTTGAATTAAGAGATTGAGTGAAACAATGCTGCTGTACGACTTGGCAAAATTACTGAAAGGTTAAAGTGACGCCATATAAAACTGAATGGAAATCATAAATGAAGCTTATGGTACCGTGATCCTCAAACAAGTTAATCGTAAACCAGCTCTAAGCTCCGGTGCTGGAGCTACATGTGTGACCTTCGCTAAATCCGCCTTCAGTGCAAAAGGTTCCTTTCTCACTGCTAAAGTCTTAAGGTTGCGATCACATGGCTCGTTCTGAGAGCAGGTTTCAAATTCTGACGTGGATGTTTTAGCGTCGACGCGGGTTGGAGCGAAAGTTACGAGCTGAAAGATAGGACAATCAAGCAAAATGAGCACTGGTCCGGGGGATGGTATGAGCTTTATGAGTAAATTTACCGGTACAGGCCTCTGCTGGCCTTCATGCACACCATCAGGTTGGGTGGTATTTGCGCTACCACTAGTGGGTTCCATGGTGAGACAATGAATGGTATTTTCTACGGGACACACTGTTACCGGCGGTAAAGCCAAAGGGGGTGAGTCTGATTAAACGCTGGCCTAAGGTTTGGAAATGAGGACGGAGCAGGAGGGACTGAGGCAAACTCACTAATTGTATGCCGTGCTGGCAACGTAATATTGAAAATTGAAGATTTAACAGGTGGGGCAACTGTTGCAAAATTATGAACATTGTGCTTAACTGCCAAGACGTTAGAAGTATCAACTAGGGGACCGTTAATGGCATTTACAACAGGGCGTATCACTGAAGGTGTCGTCCTCGAAGAAGAACAGAACTGATTAGGTTTAATGGTTAGATTGGGATGAGTCATTAGGCTATTAAAAGCAATTTCAGTTTTACTTGAGCAGACAGCAAGCACGGGTTAATTTAATTTAACAATGGGATGGTCGTAATGATGTCTCCAAAAAATTTTTGTAATTGCAAAGTTTGTCTCTTACTTTACCAATAAGTGTTTTAAATTGACCCACGGCTTCATGACCCATGTCCCTCTTAATGAGAGAATGCCTTGATTAAGTCATTGAGCTTCAGCACGGCATTTCATTCCCTTGCTGAATCTTGGCGACGGGCAAGAGGGCTCTCGAACTTCGGGAAATTGCTCCCCCAGTTCGAATCTAAATTTCTCTCTTTCATCTTTTTCTTCTGCTTAATATTACTTCCACCTTCTCCTAATTTTATCAACTTTCTTTCATCTTGCTGTCCTATCTCTATGATTAATTTTTTTCTTAAGTTATATATATGTGTAGATGTATGCATATATATATATATATATATATATATATATATATTTATTTTATTTGTTCATTTATTTATTTATCTTTTTTTTTCTATTTTATTTAAATGGCGTGGATATTTCCACATTCGTTATTACTGCCTGCTTAGATGAATGGGAGAAGGGATCACGGTTGGGAGGTATTCGCATTCAAAGCTATATATGAGAGTATTGGATGATCTCAGCCATCCCAAAGATGGTTTGGACCTTTTTGGCGGAACTACTCTCAAGGGTTGGGTCATCAGAATCCAGGGGGATCCAATCCTTGAGGTGGGACTCTTGGCTTTTGGCCGGAAGCCCATCATTACAGATATGGGGAGGATGATTCCATATTTCCTTGGTCTCAGTCCTAACAGGCGGGTTTAGCTTACACCTGTGCCTGTATATCTGTTTTGATGGTATCCTTCGGGTAGGGTATGGAGTGGACCATCTGGGAAGGATACTCTCATTGTGCCGATAGTGGAGGATACAAATTTCCTTTCCAACGTATGATACTTTCTTATAATTCTCAAGCAGGTAAACCAACAAAACAACAACAAAAAACATGAAAATCCCACCCTTAAATATGGACCCTTCAAATACTGACTCCCCATCCCCTGGATTTGCTGACACCCCCCCCCCCCCCCCCGCACTGTTGACGACTTCTGCTACTGTAATTAAGGAAAAATCTGTTGACGACCTTCGAACTAAAAAGGACCACTCTACTGATGTTAAAAAATCTAGCAATTTGGGTAACACACGGAAACTACGATTCCTTCATGTTTCCCAAATCCCATTAGAGACAAATTATGATGATATATATAGAGCATTTGAGTGCTATGGATTGATAAAGGAAATAAGGGTGAGACTAGGAGATGAAAAATGGGACTCTTGGATATCTTTTGAAAGTCATGATGAAGCATTTAATGCCATAAGTAATATTATTAGTATCAAAATTAACGAATTGAACATCATGGGAGCTCTTTGTGATAAGGTCCAAAGGAATGGGATGTGTACAAACCTGCTGATTGGTTTGAAAAAGATAGAAATGTACCCATGCCTTCACAGAGAAAACCCAAACCACCAATGTGGCTCTTAGCTGAACCTAAAGGGATAATAGGAAATTATTTCAAGATATGTAAGTTTATCCAAAAAAAAAGTAGGAATCATAGCACCTGGAGATATATCTCGTTTTGGGAAGAATAGTTATCTCATCCATGCCAAATCTTCGACTCAGTCTACAATACTATCTAACTTACAGACAGGCAGTGATGAAATTACATTGGAAATGAAACCTCATCTAAATTTTAGTTATGGAAGGGGAGTGGTCTTTAATAAGGACCTGTACGAATTTACAGAGGAGGAGATACTTTCTATGTGTCCATTAAATGTATGGAAAGTGCATAAGGTTCCTGGAACTTCAATGATTATACTTACTTTCCAGGATGCTGATGTACCTTTCCATATTTTTATTGAAAATGAAAGGATTAAAGTTCGGCCTTTCAAACAAAATCCCCTGCAATGTTTTAATTGTTTTAAATTTGGACACCCATCCAAAGTTTGCAAAAATGGAAAAATGTGTGGTATTTGCTCCAAAACTTATCATGGAGAATGTACACTTGAGGCCAGGTGTTCAAATTGCAATTTGAATCATAAATCAACTGATAGGAAATGCGAACTGTATAAGTTGGAGGAAGCTGCCCTTAACAAATCAAGTTTAGAACACATAAGTGTGGGACATGCAAAAAGACTGTTGAATAAATCAACCAGCTATGTAAAGGCCTTAAAATCAAAGGTGAATATACCACAGGAGACATCAACCCCACCTAGCACTGCCAGTAATCCTAAGAAAAGAAATACAACCTCTGATAATAAAGTACTGCATGACAAGGTAATCATATTGCCTTCTGAGGCTCTGCCACAGTGTATTAAAAATGGGTCATTGCCCATTACTGTACAGCCTTCGTCCCCCATTACCAACAATAGTACTAACCTCTCTCAGGCCATGTCCTTGCCTGATTTGATGGAGATGCCACCTGACACCAAGTTACCAGGTCCACCTGTATTGGGGAAGGTGCAAAAACCTGGTAGCTCACCACCTACTAATCGGGAAAGAGAGAGACCTCCATCTCTCTCGCCCCCTCCCATAAGAAATATCAAAATTACGAAGTCAAATAAATATGATGATTTGTCTGTTGATATTTCTGATCTGGAAGTCAATTTAAATAAATCGGAAATTCAAGTGGAGGTCCACCAACCTCCTCAACAATCAGATCAAAAAGACAAAAAGAAAATCATAAATGCTAAACCCAATCTATCAAGACCCTCTTTAATGAAACCACCTAAAAATAGTGTTAGATCAAAAACTGCTAATGGGAAGACTCCATCCAAGGGGTCTACCAAATTATAAACCATAGTTTTTTCCTCCATATTGCAATGGAATTGTCAGGGTTTCAGGGCCAAATATGAAGAACTTAAGCTTCTTATTCATGAGCATTCCCCCATAATTATTTGTCTACAGGAGAGCAAACTGGATCATAATACCCCTTGTCCTCGTGAATATATTAGTTATAGGACACCATAGGATCACCAAGTGAGGAGCCATGGCGGAAGTCTCATATACGATCGTCGAGATGTTCCCCAAGTTTCTCTGTCTATTCGTACACCTCTGCAGGCAGTGGTTGTACAGATTGACATAGGGCAAAAATATACAATTTGTTCTCTGTACTTACCTACAAATGATAACATTTTGTATGATAACTTAGTGGAGGTGATTCAACTACTCCCTCAACCTTTTCTTTTACTTGGAGATTTGGATGGTAGACATCCTTTGTGGGGTGATGTTTTAGCAAACACGAGGGGAAATATCATATCATCAATTGTGGAAAATGAAGATGTGGGACTCCTTAATACAGGAGAGCCCACACACTTTCATGTCCAGACAGGTACCTTGTCATGTATTGACCTATCAATCGTAAGCTCTAATTGCCTTCTCGACTTCGATTGGAGAACATTAGATGATTGGCATACTAGTGACCAGGCACAAATCATTATAAACACCAACAATGGTCCACCTTTACAGAGATCGCCACCATGGAATCTTGACAAGGCGGACTGGGATAAATTTCGTAAGCTAAGCGAAATTGAGGGGGATGCAGGACAGGTTGAAAATATCGATGATGCCATAGACTTACTGAATGGAACTCTCCATACAGCAGGAGTCAATTCAATTCCCAAAACAACAGGGTTATTCAAACGACGACCAGTCCCGTGGTGGTCTTGAGAACTAACTGCCCTCCACAGAGCCACAAGAAGATCTCTAACACGATTGCGTAGACGCAGAACTGATGAGAATTTATGTACAAGAAATGTAGAGCACAGTTCCGTCGTGCCATGAAAGAAGCGAGGCGCCAGTCATGGATTTCTTTTGTTTCCTCCATTAACAGTAGAACACCACCATCTTCTGTGTGGAGTAAAGTAAAAAAGATAGCTGGCAAATTCACCCCCAACCCACCACCAGTGTTGAAGGTGAATGGTCAGTATGTAACTGAAGCAAATGATGTTAGCAATGCCCTGGCTAATCATTTTTCAAATGTATTCAGCAAGTGTGAAGGAGCCCCTGGTCACCAGTATAGGAGCATTGAAGAAAAGAAAATTTAAAATTTTGCAACAAGAAGGGAAGAGTCGTATAATTCTCCTTTCACTGAAAGAGAATTTGATTCCGCACTTGCTCATTGCAATGATACAGCCCCTGGACCCGATGGAATTCCATATGCAATGATTAAACATGTACATTTTAATACAAAACTATTTATTTTAAGCATTATTAATAGAATATGGCATGATCATAGTTACCCAAGTGTTTGGGAACTAGCCATTATTTTAGCCTTTTTAAAACCCGGTAAAAACAAGTTTTTAGCAGCAAACTATCGTCCTATTACATTGACATATTGTTTATGTAAAATCATGGAGAAGATGGTCAATGCAAGGCTGATGTGGTACCTTGAAAAGAAAGGTATTTTATCACCGATTCAATGTGGATTCCGAAAAATGCACTCAACGACTGATGTGTTGATACGACTTGAGTCTTCTATTTGTGAAGCCTTTGCTTCCAAACAGCACCATGTTACAGTATTTTTTGACTTTGAAAAGGCATATGATACCACATGGAGATATGGTATACTTAAAACCATTAATGAATTGGGATTGAGAGGAGAGCTGCCACTATTTATTCAGGCATTCCTTTCACATAGAGTTTTTCAAGTGAGAGTTGAGGAAACTCTATCAGAGAGTAAGTGCCAGGAAGAAGGAGTTCCTCAGGGTAGTGTTCTAAGTGTAACCCTTTTTGCACTAGCAATTAATGGGATATCCTCAGCCATTCCCCAGGATGTTCTCTCAACATTATTTGTGGATGATCTCTCCATATCATTTGCCGGAGCCAGAATGGCAATGGTTGAGAGAAAACTACAGCTCTCAATTGACAAAATTATCCAGTGGGCCGATATGAATGGATTTAAGTTCTCGACAAGTAAAACTACTATTGTACATTTCTGTCGTATCCTTGGAGCACATCCAGACCCGGATATATACATCAAAGGTCAACGGATCCCATGTGTAAGTGAAGCTAAATTTTTAGGTTTGATATTTGATTGTAGACGTACATGGGTTTCTTACCTAAAAGCGTTAAAAGCTAAATGTGTTGAAGCTCTGAATATTTTAAAAGTATTGTCCCATACATCATGGGGGCCGGACTGCAATACTATTTTTGAATTATACAAGGCCTTGATTTTTTCCAAAAATTAGTTATGGATGTGAAATATACTCCTCAGCCACCCCAAGCCGGTTAAAAATATTAGATTCTATTCAACATGCAGGTATTAGATTGTCCACAGGAGCCTTTAGAACATCACCTATCACAAGTCTCCTTGTTGATGCTGGGGAGTTGCCTCTGGATATTTATTGAATGTCCTCTATTATTCGGTATTGGTTTAGATTGCAAAGACTCCCTAATTCTTTAGCCTTTCAGACTGCAAGCCTTGTAAGGCACTCAACATACTTTGAGGTGCACCCAAAATCTCCTCAACCTTTTGGGTTTCGGGGGAAAAAATTATTAAACAATCTGGATATAATTAGAATTAAGGTACTTCCATTCAAGGTATCATCAACCCCTCCATGGAAATTACCTGACGTATCTTTTTGTAAATACTTTATTGGAGTTAAGAAGAATATGACTGACTTAGAATCCAGGTCTCTTTTTATGGATCATGTTGCAGAACATAGGGGATCGACTTTTATATATACTGATGGCTCCAAATCTGATGCTGGCATTGGATTTGGAGTACATAGTAATGATTTTAATTGTAGTGGTGCACTTCCTATAACAGCTTCCATATTTACTGCCGAACTGTATGGCATACTAACCGCTATTGAGAAAATAGCTTTAGAAAATTAGGGTAATTTTATAATTTTTAGTGATGCAAGGAGTGTTCTTCAAGCTTTAGAAGTTTTTAATTCTAGTAACCCTATAGTTTTAAAGATTTTAGAATGGCTTTATATTATTGGATGGAGAGGTATAACAGTTCGATTTTGTTGGGTTCCAGCACATGTAGGTGTATCTGGGAATGAGAAGGCAGATTTACTGGCGAAGAGTGCGGCATCCGAGTTGCTACCAAGGAGGTATCCCATTTCCTGTAATGATTTCCTACCTTATATCAAGAAAATGGTTTGTAATAAATGGCAACAGCACTGGGATAGTCAAGATGGCAATAAAATGAGGGAAATAACAAATATCATATCAACTTGGAGGTATAATATGATGCCTCGAAAATGGGAGACGACTCTTTGTCGTCTCCGTATTGGTCACACACGGTTGACACACGAGTTTCTGCTGAAGGGCCAACACCAACCGTATTGCGAGGATTGTTTAGTACCTTTAACAGTGAGGCATTTGTGGACCGAATGCCCTAATTTTACTAACGTAAGAAATAGATATCTTTTTGAGGCTCGAGGTGAGGGTGGCAGGTTCATCCTAGCCAAGATTCTTGGACATATGTCCTACTATGCGAGCGGAATTTTTAGATTTATTTCAGAAGCAGGTCTTCTGAAAACTATTTAACTATTATAATGAATTCTTAACTTTTATGGCTTTAATTGAATTCTCTTTTATTTTTCATGTATAATAAATGGTATCGGCGTCAATGACCTTAGATGTCAGGATGCCAGAAAACTTTCAATTAATCAGGACCCATGTTGGGAAAATCAGCTGAAGCAAGAGCATGACTTGCTAAGTCTGCGTCCTCACATGCAAAGTTGAATGTTAACTCCTGTTCTTTAAGCTGACCGTTAATCTCCTCTGGGCTGAGCGTTTCCACCTTTGGCGGTGGAGGGATGTTTATGTTACAAGTGAAGTCCGCCATCTTGGGTTGACCACGTTTGATGAACGGATTTGGTCAAGCAAAACAAAGGGTAAATCTGAATTTTCAAAGGAACGTGAACATGAAACTTTACAAATCTGCAAGCGTGATAAAGTAATATTTAAAATTACTTGTGATGAGAGAAAATTGTTAATTGGAAAAAACAGATGTAAATCGCGAAATTACTTTAAAATTCAAACTGAATTATATACACACACGGCAATAACTGACTGATTTAAATCACTTGTGAGAAGCAAAACATGTGAGAAAGCGCATGGGCTTATGAATGCAAAAAATTTAAGTTAAAAGTTAAAATAACAGGTCGAGGCTGACACTGTTGTTGTGATGGTTTCACAATTGCGTGCATTGAGGCGACTGCTGAACTATTCAAAAGGTAAATAGGTGCACGAGGCAATAACTTAACTGTTAACTGAGAGTGTATCATAGAGGCTGAGGTAAAACAAAATCTCCTTGCTAAAGGACAATACAAAATAAAAAATCTTATGAAAAGAACAAATTAGTCTACACTTACAAACGGACAAAGATCGATATTTGCCCTCACCCCTAGGTAACACAAAAAATCTCCTCACACGGAGGACATAAGTTGCCTCTTATTGAGGTTTGACAGTTTCCTTATGTAAAGGACACTAATTTTCCCCCGGCAGGGGACGAAGTTAAATCTCCTCGCACAGAGGGGAAACACGAAATCTCCTCACGCAGAGGAAAAAGCTTAAATCATTGTCGCTCTTGTAAGGGTTAAACAATGAAGTTATAAATGAAACTACATTGTTAATTAATGGAACTACACGCAGTAAGTTACGTACGGTAAATAACAATTACGCACCCTTTAGTTTGGGTTGTAAACAAGATCCGCCATCTCGGAACAAACGTGGAATGAAACGGATTTGGTGAAATAAAGTTTCTACGCTACTTGTAAGAAAATTTGAACTTTTCGTGCGCCAATTCGCTCTGTAGGACAAGGACACGTGCTAGGTACACGGGGAACGATAGTTAAAAAATTTAGGCTTGTTGAGCAGTAAGCACGGGTGTCTGAACAACACAGAAACCTTAGTTCAAGCAGTTTAGAACTTTCTGGTTATAAGTAGAACCCGCCACAATACGTGCGTGAACGGATTCGAGACAAAGCGAAGTTCCTACGACAAATTGTAGAGAACATTCAAGTAACATATAACCTGGTTACGTAGTTCTTTCCTCAAACTCGTGGTCGATACAAAAAGATCATAATGACTACAAATCTATCTTCCCAATTAAAGTTTGGGCTTTTCACATTCGACAAACTGGCTGGTGCGGGTTGATTTAAGTGATATAGTGAGCTTCCCAGCGCCGGCGGAAGAGGGCAATGCCTGTCGGGCAGGCAACAAGGCGGGCCTTGACATAACAAGAACCCGGCAGCCCGATGCAACCAACATCGGAGAAGCCGCCTGTCTCATATGTCTTGAGCCGCGGTGAAAACGGTGTAGGCCAAGTGTGTGTGCGTGGCCGTTGCAAAGCCACGACCACCCAAAACAATATACCCAGCTACTGGCATTCTGTCGTTTCCTCCACCCTTCTTCATCTCTTTAGATAGGAGGCTGATGGCTAACGACAGAACCCAATACTCGAACACGAGTGGGCGCCGACGACGACGAGTGAGGTACTGTATGCTTAATCAAGCTGATTAATTACGTTAATGCTTCACATGTCAAAGGTAAAAGATCCGCTTCCAAGGACCACTTGTGTGGAGATTTTTTTAAGTGTGTTTTTATTTAAATTGTTGAGTGGGAACTTAGTCAAGGAAAGTCTCCCTATGTCAGTTCCTAAAAGATTAACAGGGGAGGATAAGGAGCCCTATCGCTCAGGGCACAAGCACCCTGTTAATAACTTTACTGACGTAGTTCACTAACTATCACTCAAGTGCAAAAAATGGGAAATTGTACTCTGTCCAGAGGCCTGAAAACTCCACACGTGAAATAAAGGTAATGTGATGGCCTACTCTAGCTTTGTGAGGTCTATGATCATCTACACTCTTAGGCTCTATTTCGGCTCCATTCCAGGGACCCCAGTGAGATGCTGGAGAGGAATCTTACGTTAAGTAATTATTGAGACAATGGCAAAAAAATGTAAGCAGTGATGTAAAGTAAAGTAAAAGTTAAAGAAATAGTAAATTTTAGGTCAATCGCTAACACACTTATTTTAAGTTACTCCTTTCAAAATATCGGGTATACTGTCCCGAGATAGAATATTCATGGACATAATCAAGTGAAGGAGTGAAAATACGATGAGGTTTAGTTAACCTAATCTTGATTTATTTCTCAAATTTACATAGAAAGAAATGGACATCTGAACAAAAAGTAAAAGTATCAAAATGCAATGTAATATACTAAAAGGAAATGTGAAGTAAAAAATATGGTTGCTTAGAACCCGTTGTCTTCTGCAATGGGTAATAATTGAAATTGGATTGGACACATTGCCTGGTGACCCCGAGACTGTGCTAGTCTCGAAAGCAAAAATGATATACAAAAACTGTACACACAATCCCACCGCATGCAACCTGAAATATGTAACAGCCAGTTAAACCTAAATTAAGTAAAAATTAATCTAAGCTAAAAATGGTGAAGAAACTAAGTGGCCACGTATTTTTATCTGTACTCCTTGGAAAACAGTCCTTGTCCTCAAATGGCTGTTGACCGAATAGTTGCAGTTTGCACAATGCGCCTTTGACTGGCCCACCCCTGGAATCCTCACTTTTGGCAAATAGGGTTTACCAGGCTCGTGTTCTTCCCTATCTCCACTCGGTAGGTCCTGGTGTAAGTAGAGTTTTGGGATGGGGGGGAGGAGGTGAGCCAGAGGTGCAGAGATTCACTGACCAGGTCGGTCAGCCGGTTACAACTATGGCTTCTGAACGAATGGGGCGACACTAGGGTCGTGAGGGTTCACCTGGCTTCACCTTCGAAAACAGGTGACGGTCGTTGAGCGCAGGGTAACCCAGTGGAGTTGCCTTATCAGGACTTAGGGACAGGGTAATATACCGGTGTAAGGAGTGCATAGGAGGCAGGATTTGACACAAAATAGAGAAATCTTGGTGCTCTAAGGGAGTTTACATATACAACAATCCTACCTATTCTGGCTTGCTAAAAATTAGTAACTGAAATAAGAAAGTAGCAATGGGCTGATGCGATGGGCATTCATCCTAAAATTAACAAACTTTAATTGGTACTGAGAAATAAAAGCTGCATTCAAGTCAGCAGTATTAAAATTGTATTCAAAACTAGTTTAATATTTTGTCTCAATACGTAGTTTGAGGAAAGAACCATCATATGGCAGGGTGAGGCTTTTGCTGTGCATATCTACTCTGTGATGTCACAAGCATGGCGTACGCTATTGTCAAGTTTAGTTGATTTAAAATATTCTCCCAATGTTTCGCTAAAGAAAACTTAATGTAGGAGAGAATGTTTAAGGGGTAGTTACAGTATTAGGAGATAGCCTAAAATACAAAAGGAAGAAGAGTGAAGAAAAATTCTTCACTTCTTTCTTCTTCTGATTCTTGCCCGGAGCTTTTCTCTTCATTTTAGTTGATACTGCTGCATAATAGTACTGATGACTCCTTACTTAATGTGTTTCATCAGAGATGGGGTATTTTGAAGCAAGATCCTACATCAAATACTCCTTTCTGCTCATTGTAAAACCACCATTTTTGGGTGGCCAGGGGCATTACATAGTAGCACAAAAGCATAAACATCTTTATTCAGGATTGACAGAACACTTTTTTAGTAATTCCTTACTATGAGAAACAGGTGATGATTGAACCCAACTTTCTGGAAATTATAAGTGAAATTTTTAGCAAGAAAACAAGGCAATTCATTAAAAGCAAACAAACAGTAAGTAAATCACATTTGAATAAAAAAAAAAAAACATGAGAGGTTAATTATTATACTCAAAATACTGAATAAGGAAAATTGTAAATATTGTAAACATATATATTTTTCATCTGTAATGCACTAAAAATATGTATTGGAAATATGCCCTTGAAAAAATAATATATACAATTATATGTAGCAATGCATAGTATTATTATTATTATTATTATTATTATTTGCTAAGTTACAACCCTAGTTGGAAAAGCGGGATACGATAAGCCCAGAGGCCCCATCAGGGAAAATAGCCCAGTGAGGAAAGGACACAAGGAAATATAGAATATTTTAAGAACAGTAACAACATTAAAATATATACTTCCTATATAAACTATAAAAACTTTCTAACAAAACAAGAGGAAGAGAAATTAGATGTGTGCCCTAGTGTACCCTCAAACACGAGAACTCTAACTGTGGAGAATTTTCATGTTCTGAGTGGGAACTTAGTCTGGGAAAGTCTCCTTATGACAGTTACATTAAGTTCAACAGGGGAGGATAATGAGCACTTACTCTCGGGGCACAAACGCCCTGCTAATACTTTACTGTCACAATTTACTAACCTTCACTCTCAAATACAAAAGGGGAAAATTTACTGTCCAGAGGCCGGAGAACTCCACACGTGAAAATAAGGTAATTTATGGCCTACTCTAGCTTTGTCAGGTCTATAGTCATCTCACTCTTAGGCTCTGTTCCGACTCCGTCCCAGCTACCCCAGCGAGATGCTGGACAGGTATTTTATGTTAATGTAATTAAAATAAAAAATGGGAGTTGTGATGTAAAGTAGTTTAAAAGTTTAAAGATAAGGATCTTTACCTTCGAAGCAAATATATTAATGCAAAGTTCCTCGCTGTTACCACCTATAGACTTACTTAGGTTTACTCTTTAAATATTGGGTATTCTGTCCCGTGATCAACTATTCAATTCACACATTAAAATAAATGAGGGAGCAAAAATACTAAGAAGGTTTAATTAACTTAATATTGATTTATTCACAAATTTACATTAAAAGAAAACGGACATCTTAACAACACAAAAATGGAATCATAAAAGGAATGCAAATTAAAAGCAATTCAAAATAATAAAAGTGATGGGTTAGACACGTGGTCTGCAATAATAAAAAATCAAAATGGGGTCGGGCACGTGGCCCACGTGACCCAGAGACTGTGCTAGTCTCAAACCAGAAATTAATATCCAAGAAAAATATATACACACAATCCCACCGCACACAGTCCGAATATTGTAATTAGCCAGTTTCCCTATCAAGTTAAAATTAGTCTAAGCTAAACTAAAAAATGGGGGAATAACTATGGCCATTGATGTAGTACCTGCACTCCTTTGAAAATCAGTCCTATGCCCGTGATAGCTGTTGACCTGGTTGCCCTTTGCACTCTTGCCTGGCTCACCCCAAAAATTCTCACTTTGGTTGCAACTATGGTATACCAGGGTCCTCTTCTTCTCAATCTCTCCGACCGGCAGCATTCTTCTGTGAGTCGAGTTTTGGGAGAGAGGGGTGGGGGTGAGCCAGAGGTGCACAGATTAACTGACCAGGCCGGTCAGTCGGTCACGGCAGCTTCTTGACGAATGGGCCAACACTAAGGTCGAGTCGAGGGAGATCACCTGGCTTCACCTTTCCAGACAAGTGAGGAGCATGATGTGCACGGATCCATTGGGGGTGCCATATCGGGACTTCAGGACAGGGCAATATATTGTTGCAAGGAGTGCAGCGGAGGCAGGATTTTGTACTAAATACTTTAGAGAAATCTTGCTGCTCTAAGGGAGTTTATACATACAATAACCCTACCTATTCTGGCTTGCTAAAAATTAATAGTTTAAATGATTAATCAGCAATGGATTGGTGCGATGGGCATACATCTTAAAATTAACAAACCTTAATTGATATTGAGAAATATAAGATGCATTAATTCAGCAGTATTGAAATTTATATCAAAATTCAGTTTAGGAATTTAATCTCGACCCATGTAGTTAAGGAAAGAACCAACATACGCCGGGGTAATACTAAGGCCCTCTGTTGTGCGTATCTACGCTGTGACGTCACGAGCATGGCGTGCGCCACCGTCAACAAGTTATAGTTTAAAATAGTCTTCCCTATGTTTCGTTAAAGAAAACTTGATGTAGGAGAGAACGTTTAAGGGGTAGCTACAGTATTAGTAGAAGAGAGTTAAAAATATGATTGAAAGAAGAAGAGTGAAGAAAATTCTTCACACTAACCCAAGACAGTGGAAGATCATGGTATAGAGGTTATGTCACTACCCAAGACTAGAGAACAATGGTTTGATTTTGGCGTGTCCTCCTAGAAGAGCTGCTTACCATAGCTAAAGGGTCTCTTCTACCCTTACCAAGAGGAAAGTAGCCACTGAACAATTACATTGGAGTAGTTAACCCCTTGGGCGAAGAAAAATTGTTTAGCAATCTCAGTGTTGTCAGGTGTACGAGGACACAGCAGAATCTGTAAAGAATATGCCAGACTATTCCGTGTATGTGAATGCTATACTGTAAGTCGAAGGGCTCCAACATGGAAAAATAGCCCAGTGAGGAGAGGAAACGGAAATAAACTAAAAGAAACGAACAATTAAAATAAGACAATTTAAGAACAGAAACATTGTTAAAATAGATCTTTCATATACAGACCATAAAGAGCAACTTGTCAGCGTGTTATCTGAATGCAAATGATGGTCAGATTTATGAAAAATCTTATGCAACATGCACAACGAACTAACTGAACGACAGTGCCTGAGATTGATATGTAGATCAGAAATGAGAAATTTAATACACCGTAAGTTCCTGTCCAGCAAATTAATATGATATTGTGGAGCTAAAGACAAGACAGGAGAAAACACTCGAAACAAGGCAGAATGAAAGAATTTAAACACTTGATCACAGAAAATCTTGAAAAGACAGTCTCAGTAAGAACATTTTTTTTTGTGCAATTGGAGAAAAAACAAACCTAATGTGTTTCTCAAAAGTTAATTTGCTATCAAGAATCACATAAAATTTTAAGTCATGCTGAGTTAAAGAATCATTATCAATCCACAAATCTGGATGTTGAGTAGCCACTGCCATTGACCTACGTACAATTATACATACTTATGAGTTTTGTTAGGGTTTAACTCCATGCCCCATAATTTGCACCATGCACTAGTTTTAGTTAGATTTTCATTAAATGATTCAGCAACCCCAGATCTACATTTAGGAGATAGGATTGATGCAAAGATAGTAGCATCATCTGCATATGCAACGAGCTGGTTTTCTAGGCTAAACAACATGTCGTGTATACAGAATGAAAAGTAATGGGCCTTGAACACTACCCTGTGGAACACCAGATATCACATTCCTATGCTCACTATGGTACTCGTCAATAACAACTCTCTGTAGTCATTACTTAAAAGTTCAATAATGATGATAAGGAAAGACCAATCACTCCCAACTGTTTGAGTTTGAATACATATGGTATTGGGTATGATATTGGTTGCCCAAAATGGAATAGCCCTGACATACATACCTGGAATAATATCCATTCATTAGTGTTCCACACCTTGTCTGATGTCGCCGATTCTTCTTATTGGGTTTTAAGGATACGTTGGTATTCTTGAAATACATTTAATCCTTTAGGCTTACATTACTGCTCAGCTCTCAGACGTGTCTAAAAAACTTGTGACTCTCAAGTGAGAAAATGTAAACAAAACTCACATACATACACATAAAAAACAAAAGTGAGCATTGTTTTCAAAAGGATGGAATCCTACTGCAATACAAAAGTAAGAAGAATCACATCCTAACTTTAGGACCATTAATAAATTATTAAATCCTTCATAACAGACGCTACTACAATCTTGAACTATGTTGAAACATGTTCTAACAATGCAATACTGTGCAACATTACTCTTAATACCCGTAGCGCATATAGTATTACAGTACAAAATACATAACAGTTTTCTCCCCCCTTAACTTGACATTGTACAAAACTGCAAATCTAATCTCGCAGGGGGCTTCCCTCTGTTCAGCCTATAGGGAAGTGCTCTCAACTTCATCCTGTACTGGTATATGAATAGATTCTGAATCTACATCTGATGTTTGAGCATCTTGGTTAATATTTGATTTAACTAATTCTGAAAAATTTTCATCACTAACATTCACATTATCTACAGGATTTTTATTTAATGGCTGGAATTGATCAGCATGACATTTTACAATATTTCCAACAACTTGAGCATCATAATGTAAATTTCCTATCTCTTTTACAATTTCTCCTGGTACCCACTTTGCTGGTGTCACACCTGTTGTTCTGTGTGGTGGTGTTCTATAAGACAATAAAAACTTTGACACATTAAAAAATGTGTTATTTGAATTTGCCTTTCTGCATTTCATGTTATGCTTAAATGTTCGAACAAACCTTTCAACCTCTCCATTCGTAGAAGGCTGATATGTTGCTGAAAATGTATGTTTAATACTATCTACTTTAAAAAATCTTTAAATTCCTGTGAGGTAAACTGTGGACCATTATCAGTTACAATTCTTTCCGGAATTTCATGTATAGAAAAATTTTTCATTAATTCTTGAATTGTGCCGTAAGATGATGATGTCTTCATTGGAATTACTTCTGGTCCCTTACTGTAAGCATCTACAACTATCAAAAACAAATAACCTAAGAAAGGACCTACAAAATCTATGTGCACTCTTTGCCATGGATACCTGGTTGATTCCCACTGGTGCATTTTAACAAATTGAGGGTCGTTCTGTTGCGTAGCACAATTCATACAATTTCTTACAAATACAGTAATACCTTGAGGTACGAGTTTAATCCATTCCGGGACCGAGCTCGTATTTCAATTTCCTTGTATGTCAGATGTTTTTTTCGCATATAAAATAATGGAAAACAAATTAATCCGTTTCCACCCTCTGAAAAAAACCCTAAAAACAGTATATTACAGAGGAAAAACATGTTTTTAATTGTTATAATCAACATCCTACGCTAACAAACTAACAAAGGCTATGAACTGGTTATGAAATGTAACATTATGATGGAGTTCTTACCTTCAAGGAAGACGGTAGGGGCTAATGGTGATGTGTGCAGAGGAGGATGAGGAGGGAGAGAGGACGGGGAGGAGAGAGACTTGACGGTAACATGTTCGGTACGCAACACTTTTGCAACACTACATAACATAATCTTAACTTTAAATTAAACTTAAATGAAATTCAACTTTAAATTTAACTTAAATGAAATTAGCTTACTGTACACACACTTAAAAATAAAATTTTAATCTTGCGTTACACTAAACTTAATTCTACATTTTGTTTTCATTTTCATTTTTTTACTTTTCTTCTTCTTCCAGCTTGGCTCTTTTTGCCTCGCTTTCACCTGCACTTTTTGACGGCCTTTGTATAAGGAACCTATCTAGGGATGTTTGCTTTATTCTACCCTTCAATATGTTGCGAAAATGATGCACGCAAGTGTCGTCACGCAAGGCTAATGCACGATCACTCGCCAACTTGTCCGGGTGCCTTTTTTCCATAAAATTAGAAAACTCCTGCCACTTCGCTAACATGTCTTTGATTTCTACCGTAGAAAGGCGGCCCTTATTTTCCAACTCCTCCTCGCTACTGAGCTCCTGCAACACCTCCAAATGTTGCATCTCCTGGAGCTCTGTCAATTTCTGTGTCATGAGCTCTTCCTGATGCTCCTTGACAAGGTCGTTCACATCTTCCTCGTCTACCTCCAGCCCCATGGACTTTCCAAGAGACCCGATTTCATCCATCACAACAGGTTCGGGGTCATCAGGGTCTGTCGTATCGAACCCTTCAAAGTCCCTCTCAGCGACGGAAGCGGGCCACAATTTCTTCCACCCTGAATTAAGAATTCGTCTTGTGACACCCTGCCATGCATCGTTTATAATTTTCACACAATGCACGATGTTGAAATGTTCTTTCCAAAATTCCTGAAGGGTGAGATTGGTGTTGTCTGTGATACCAAGGCATTTCTTGAACAAATGCTTCGTGTACAGTTTTTTAAAGTTAGAAATAACTTGTTGGTCCATGGGCTGGAGGAGTGGCGTGGTGTTGGGCGGGAGATAAAGGACCGTGATGAACCTGAATTCATCAAGAATGTCCTCTTCGAGACCAGGAGGGTGACCAGGGGAATTGTCAAGGACCAAGAGACATTTCAAGGGCAGGTTTTTCTCCGCCAAATATTTTTTGACTGCCGGACCAAAGCACAGATTGACCCATTGAAATGCTGGGTAACCCAAGCCTTAGCACGCCACATATCTTGCAGTTTTTCTTTCAAGATCCTTTGGCTCTTGAAAGCACGTGGGTTTTCAGAGTGGTACACCAACAGTGGCTTGACCTTACAGTCACCGCTGGCATTGGCACCCAAGGCTAGAGTTACCGGTCCTTCATGGGTTTATGGACCGGTAGTTTCTTCTCCTCTGCCGTGATGAAAGTCCTCCTGGGCATCTTCTTCCAGAAAAGGCCAGTTTCATCGCAGTTGAAGACTTGTTAGGGGATGAAGTCATGTTGGGCGATAACCGAGGCAAAGGTTTTGACGAAGTCCGCCGCGGCTTTCGCGTCGGAACTTGCTGCTTCCCCATGCCTCACAACCAGTGTATCCCAGTCCTTTTCTTGAAATTATCCAGCCAGCCACGACTGGCTTTGAAGGTTTCTGCTGGTGTTGAAGTCTCCCCTTTCTCGGCTGCTTGCATCCCTTTCAAGTCGTCATAGATTCTACTGGCCTTCTCACATATGATCGTCTCGGTCACGCTATCTCCCACCAACTGTTTCTCCTTTGTCCAGATCAAAAGAAGCCTCTCCATCTCGACGTGAATATCACTACACAGCTTAGAAAGGATGGTTACTCCTTTGGAAGGCTTGGTGTTCTTTATAGCATCCTTCTGCTTGAGGATGGTACATATAGTCAATGTACTCCTCTCGTAATATCGCGCCAGCTCAGTCACTATGCGTCACTCATGTTTTGTGATTATTTCATGCTTCATCTCCATTGTCATCATACGCTTTTTCTTCTCACTACCCTTGTTTGCACTCACTTGCTTTGGACCCATTGTTTATTCACTTAATTCTGCACTGATTCACGCAAAAAACACGTAAAAAAAGCAAACAATACGGCAGATGCTCCGAGATAAATTTACGAGACGGAGATAACTTTAGGCGACGGAGATCCGACGGGAAAGACTGAGCGATGCTGTCCTCGAGAGCAGCCTTTCGCACATGCGGCCACCTGGCAGCCGCATAGGGAACTACTGTACCTCGTATCTCAAATATTTCCTCGTATCTTAGAGTAAAAATTTGCTCGGAACTCTCCTCGTATCTCAATTTTCTTGTATGTTGGGTCTCTCGTATCGCAAGGTATTACTGTAATTCAATATCTCTATCTACACCTGGGCTCCAGACAAAAGTCATTGCAATAGACTTTGATCTGACAATACCTTGGTGATCAGCATGTATTTCAGAATAAACCTTATTCCTCAGTGAACTAGGAATAATTACTCTTGACCCTTTCATTATACAACCTTGTGCTATACTCAATTCCCTCCATATATCTCTATAGACTTAAAAATTTACCTCTTGTCCACTTAAGTCCCTACCTTTCATTAAACTCATTAAAACTTTACTTAGTATTGGGTCTTTCTTGGTATTATGTGCAATATCCTTGGCTGTAATGGGTACATCATATACTGTAACTAGTAATATACTGTCATCATACTCTTCTGATGCTTTGTCTACTGGAAATCTAGATAAAGCATCTGCATTACCCATCTTTGACGTAGGATGATATCCTATATCAATATGATATGCGGCTAACGTAATTGCCCAATGTTATAGTCTTGCAGTTACCAATGTAGTAAACTTGCTTTTGGACCCAATATTGCTAATTGAGGTTTATGTTCTGTAACAAGTGTGAACTTTTTCCTTCCATGAAGATACATATGAAATTTCTTAACTCCATACACTAATGCTAAACCTTTTTCTATTTGAGAGTAATTCCTTTCTGCCTTATTCCTTGTGCAATACTCTAGAAGCAGAAGCAATTGACTTTTCTGTTCCATCCAGCATTACATGAGATATTACTACGCCTAAACCTATGTTCGATGCATCACAAACTAATTTAAATGTACTAGAAAGGTAGGTGAAGTTATTTCCTGCTTGATTCTTTCAAAAGATTCTTGAGAATCTTTTGTCCAATTCCACTCTACACCCTTATTCAGTAAATTATACAATGGATGTGCGATTGTAGATAAATTCTGAATGAAATTTCCATAAAATGTTACTTAACCTAAATATGATTGTAATTCCTTAACATTTTCTGGTACCTTAGTTGATATCAGTGCATTCATTTTCTCCTTAGTCTTGTGAATACCTTTGCCATTGATTACAAAACCTAAGTATTCCACTGAATCAACTTCTAAAATATAGTTGCTCCTATTTACTTGAATATTATGTTCTTTCAACTTCTTCAGAACTGCCCGTAATCTTTCTCTATGTTCTCTTTTATCTTTACCAGAGAGTAAAATATCATCTTTAAAAATAAATACTCCTTGCAATCCTGAAAAAGATCTTATCCATAGTTTGTTGCCATATAACTGGACTGCTTTGCTACTCCATAAGGCAATCTCTTTGGCCTATACAAACCTTAGGATGTATTTACTGTACAAAGTTCTTGCTTATCTAAGATTTAACTTAGAAAATACATTACATCCTGACATAGTTGCAAACATATCTTTTGAATTTGGTAATGGATGTTGAGGTACCTGAAGCTGTGGATTCAACGTTACCTTGTAATCTCCACATATTCTAACATGACCATTTTCCTTCACAATAGGAACTAATGGTGTAGCCCAATCTGAGTATGTAACTTTTTACCAGAACCTTCACTTTCTAACCTTTTGATTTTTGTTTCAACTGCACTTTTCAATGCATATGTTACTGGTCTTGGAGTAAAAAATCTAAGAGTACTATCTGATTTAAAAACTAAAATGGCCTTTGCGTTCTTTAGTGTACCAACTTTATCTTCAAATACGTCCTGGAACTGATAGAATATTATCCTCAGACACTTCATTCTTGTGTTCATCTTGTGTACCTGTAACCTTCAAAATACTAGGCCAATCTAATTTTATATAATATAACCAGTCCAAACCTTGTAAAGTTTGTCCTTTACCTTTCACTACCGTTAATAGCATTCTGTCTAACTTATGATCTTTATACTGTAATTCTATGTTAGAAGTACCTATTACCTGAATATCAAAACCATTATAACCTTTCAAAACTCTATTTGTACCTTCTAATAACAAATTAGGAAGGGTTTTTGCTGTTTTCTTCGATATAATTGATACTTCAGCTGCTGTGTCAACTTGCATTACAATTGGTTTACCATTTATGATCACTTCTACCAATATGAGTTTCTTTGCACCTTTGTTGACAGAATTAATGCGAAATGCAAAACCAGTAACTGACCTAACCTGATTATTATGAACATTTTTCGCATTATTCTCTTGGCGTATAGTATCAACTGCTGCATTTTTTTTTTCCGTACTGTTTAGGGAATCTACAAACATTTGAAAAATGTCCCATCTTTCTGCATTTCTGGCATGTTTGTCCTGTAGCAGGGCATTTCCTATCTTCGAATGGAAGATGATCAGTTTTATCACACCTTTAGCATTTGGGTTTTTCCTGTTGCTTCTGCGTATAGGTCTAATTCTGATATTTGTGAGCATTAGAGTTCGGCAATTTCCTATGACTAAGCTTTGACTTATTCTTTCTCTGATTCTCTTTGTCTTTTAACTTTGAGCCTATCTTGCAAATTTTAGAATTTTCTATTCTAATGTTTGTAGAATTACATATATTACTTTGCCTATTTGATGCTTCTAGAGCTTTACCTATAATCAATACCTTCTCTAGTGTTAAATATCTTGCAATTATATTTTTCTTGGCTCTTGTGATATGCAATGGGCAATAACTTCATCTATGATAACATTTTTGGGCTCAGGCCATGTCGTCCTAATGGAAGTTCGTTCATAGTAGCTTCGTAGTTTATATTTAACTACAGTGATATATCCCAGAGAATTTTACATAAGGTATCCAGAATTCTAACTCCTGGCGCGAATATCCCTGGCTTTCACCTTTAGGGATATCGCATAATATCAGAGGACGTATTCTTGACACGCCACATAGCTATCTACACCCCTAATAGCGTTTACGCTTCGAGAGGGGAAAGTGGCAAGAATAGTAGGAGGGCCGTTATTCAGGCAACGCTCCTACTCATACTGTTGTTGAGCGCCAGTATGACGTCACATCCCGGCGCCATCTTGTCATTCTTTCTCTCGTAGCGAACCTAGCTCGGTGTTTTCCCAGTGCCTTTTTGCTATTTTGGATTATCTTACCCTCTATGATGCTTTCTCCAGCTTCGTCTGCCTCTGGAAAGTTGAGTATTATCTTTAATTTGTATAAATGTAAGCTCTTGCCAGTTTTCTCTTCGATTAAAGTCGTAATTAACGTAACAAGAGCTGTTGCCTAACCGGATGGCATCATGGACGCGGTCGTTCGATATGCATGTGTCATTTAGTTAGCCATAACGACATTCCCTGTATATTTCGCTTTAATGAATTTAGCTATTTAGCAATTTTAGTTAGAAAATTTAAGTGAGCCCTCGCTACTTCGCGGTTCGACCATCGCGGATTCACCACTTCGCGGATTTTTTTCATAACGCGTATATATGCACATATCGCGGATTTTCCGGAAATTTCGAAAATACCACGATATATGAAGACCCCAAATACGTATTTCGTTAATTCCATTAATACTGTAATTAGTAATATCTGCTCTTACTAATGGTTCATTGCATTACATATGACATATAATTCAGTACAGAAAGAAATAAAAGATGAAAAGAGAATGTGATCATACGATAATTCAGTATACAGTACGTAGTAAAATTAAATCGAACATGAAACGCAAATCAGATGCAGTCATACCGTATTTGAATGGTGTAAGGCTGCTGATGGCTACTACTACAAATGTAATGGATGTGCATCTTTTCCATGAATCTTTTGTATGTATACGTACGTAGTACTGCATCCAATAATATTCTTTGTTGCAAAAATCACATCTCGAATAAGCGTACATATCCTACAACAAAACAAGCGTAAAATAGCGTACGTAAAGCATACTGTATATAGTACCTTGTATTTGAATTGGTAACTACTACGTAGCATGTAAGACGGATTGTGATTGGTTCAAGTGCTGATAGATGACGAATCAGAACCCAAGTTTTGTAATCTAGCCTGTGATTGGTGTTTTGACCGCTTCTCCAACCTCCAGCATCCTTTCGCGGCCACTTCGTTCGCCGCTCTCTCGCCGTGTAGATGCTGCTACGTTATTGTGAACTTTAATCTGTGCTGTGCGTGACTGTTTTAAGTTGAACTTTTTGTTGAACTTTCTGTTTAACCCCTACTGTACAATGGCTCCCAAGCATTCTGCTTCTGCTAAGGCTGGTAGTGAGCCTAAACGCCACCGAAAGATGATGACGATTGCTGAGAAGGTGAAAGACGGCTACCATCACCTTTAGCAGATCAGCGAAGCGAGTCGTTACCACGCGTAATAAAACGATTGTACGCATGGAAGGTGCTTTAGCAGTCTGGATTACCGACTGCCGGAAGAAGAACATAGCCTTGGATACGAACACCATCCGAACCAAGGCTTTGAGCTTGTATGAGAATTTTGCGGCAAAGGAACCTCAAGATGACGATGGCGACCATGCTGAAGAAGAAGATGATGTAGATGAACCTCAACCAGGGACATCCACTGATTCCCAGCCTCAGAAACAACGTTTTTCCGCCAGCAAAGGATGGTTCGCGAAGTTTCAGAAACGCTTCGGCCTGAAAAGCGTTTCCCTGCATGGCGAGGCCGCTTCCGCTGACACTGCCGCTGCTGAAACTTACGCGAACGAGACGTTCAAGAACATTATCGCTGAAGGTGGATACAAGCCGGAACAAGTGTTTAATATGGATGAGACCGGCTTGTTTTGGAAGAGAATGCCGTCGCGAACTTTCCTGTTCAAAGAAGAAGCCAAAGCCTCTGGCTTTAAAGCATTCAAAGATCGTGTTACCCTCGTGATGTGTGGCAATGGTGCTGGATTTTTGCTAAAGCCGGGGCTTATTTACAAGTCGAAAAATCCTCGCGCTTTGAAAAATAAAAATAAGAATCTCCTTACCGTGTACTGGATGCATAATCAAAAAGCATGGATTACGAAGATGCTGACCTCCAACTGGTTCCACCAGTGTTTTATCCCGCAAGTCAGCAAATATCTCGTAGAGAAGGGCTTGCCATTTAAGATCCTTCTCCTTATGGATAACGCTGGTGGACACGCAACTGACCTGTCGCATGAGGGCATTCAGGTTGAGTTCCTGCCACCCAACACCACGTCATTAATTCAACCGATGGACCAGGGGGTTATCAGGGCGTTCAAGGCCCTCTACACGAAGAATACCTTGGCGGACCTCGTTGCGTGTGTGGATGCTGCCCAAGAAGATGAAGATGAAAATTTCAATTTGAAGGCGTACTGGCGGAAGTACACAATAGCCACGTGCCTGCAGAACATCCAGAAGGCACTGCAAGAAATGAAACCTGCTACTGTTAATGTGAGCTGGAAGAAGTTGTGGCCCCAGATTGTTTACGATGACGAGGGATTTACACCGTCTGAGATTCAACACTCTGCAATACGGAAATCTGTGCAGTTGGCTGCGATAATTGGAGGTGACAGGTTTGGCGACATGACGACTGAAGACGTCGACGAGTTGTTGGACTGCCATTCCCAGCCGCTAACTGACGCAGACCTAGAAGACCTGACGAAATCGGCCAGTGAAAGACAGTGAAACGCAGGAAGAGACCCAAGAAAATGTCGAAGAAACGGGCTTAACATTAGAACGGCTTGCCAAGTTCTGCAACCATGCGAAGGAGGTGAAAGAAATGTCGCAAGAGTGGGACGAGGATATGGTTCGGTCTATGCAATTCTGCAACAAGATCGATGACATCATGACTCCCTACAGGATGCTCTTCGAGCGAAAAAAGAAGCAGCGGCAGCAACTTCCGATCACAATGTTCTTCCAGCCTCGCAAAAAAGAGCCAGATCCTCCTGCTACTACGCCTTTGGAAGAAATTGAAGAAGTGTCCCAGGAAGAAGTTGAAGAGGTGTCCCAGGAAAAGACACCTCCGTCTGAAGAGACGTAAAATACTATCATTGGCTGCACAGTAGAAGACATCATCAGCTTCATCATCATCATTTCTACTGTGCAGCAAATTCATCGCCATCATCATTCAAGTTTTTCTTCAACTTCTTTCATGGTGAGTACAGTAACAATCTTTATTTTTTTTATACATGTTTTACTTTAATATTCTAACATTTTAATATTTGTGCCTGTTTTAGTTTAGTATGCATTAAGTTAAAGGGAAGGTTTTAAAAGTCTGAATATACATGTTATAACCTATCATATTTTTTTGTTTAAAATTTACATTTACGTACGTAAAACAACTCTCTCTCTCTCTCTCTCTCTCTCTCTCTCTCTCTCTCTCTCTCTCTCTCTCTCTCTCTCTCTCTCTCTCTCTCTCTCAAGTAAATTGTTTTCCTGCTTTGCTACGTATGTAGGCTACTGTATGATTTTATATAGATACGGTAAATAATATTTGTAATAACATATTTTCTAAAAGTTTTTACTGTAATATCATTATTTATCACTTTCATCATGCGTGTTAAATGCCTTCGTTTGTTTACTGAGCGTACTTTATGACGCCGCCGTTTCAGGCGGCGTCATAAAGAAAAACATTTCATTTGGAAGTCCTAAGAAAAATTAAGTAAAACATTGGTAATAACAAAATCAACATACTGTACTGAATAATCAATATAATCGATGCAAAAACTAACCTATACACAGATGTGTAAATGCGTTTGTTACTTCATTATGATCAGAGATAAACGTAAACAAAACATTGGTTGCCATTTTTTATCGTGCTTTTTGGCGTGTTTAGGAAACGCATGATATAAAATCGCCTTTAATATTTGTGCCTGTTTTAGTTTAGGGTACTGTAGTACATGCATTAAGTGTTCTGTACATTAAAGGGTAGTTTGTTAACAGTACTACGTACAAGGGAAGGTTTTAAAAGTCTGAATATACATGTTAAATAAATACGTAAATATGGTGTCACTACTTCGCGGATTTTCACCTATCGCGGTCGGGTCTGGAACCTGTCTACCGCGATAAACGAGGGCTCACTGTATATTATGCCGATTGTACCGTGGATTTGGCAATTTATTTACCGAGCCCCACTAGTGCTAGGCTTCCTAGCCTAGGCGCCTACATTTACTCTCATGCATGATATAGTTTTCCTAGTGTGTAATTTATTGAAGCTTTAGGCAATATTTTATACATATAAGATATTACTGCATATAAATTTTCCTCTTCCAAGATTGTATACGAGAGAGTTTCGGTATAGATTCTCACCGCGCCAAGGCTACTAGCCTAGGGGCTTTAGTATACTTTCATATATGTCCCAGATTGCTCTTGTATCGTCTTATTAAGTGGAGACTGACACCTCCTACTCTTCTTAAAATGATACCAATCTCCTTGGGAGATTTAAGAGCAATCTCTTTCCCTCTGAGTTAGCCTAGGCTAACCCTAGTAGGCTTTACCGTGAATTTTATTCACGTAAATCTAGGCTAGGGTGTTTCTGTCCCTTCCCTCAACTGCAGAGGCTGGTTTTGAGTTTAGGACAGAACATCTGAGTATTCGTCTGTGGTCGGTGGCCGTCTGGCTTGGTGAATTGAATTCCTAAGTCAGGTTAGGCTACCGACGCAGGAGGCTAAACCTTCCTAGGCCTCACCTGAAAGGCATTATATGATATGATGCCTCCTCTCTGCGGCCTAGCAGACAGACCTGTGCCGTCAGAACCTAAGCTGATGAATTGAATTCTTCTCTTGCATAGGGTCTCCGACACTAGACTCTGTTCCTACACCTGAGTCAGTGGCGTGGGTGCTGCCATCTTATCTAACCCCAGACTAGGGAATCGAATTCCCTGGCCCCTTAGGGTTGTCCCTGCACTGGAACGGAGTCTATTTAGGTGAGGTAGAACCTGCCGGCTACTACCTCACCTACAGGACCCTCACCCCTCCCCTTGCTGTCCTTTAGTGATGGCCTAGCCTTCACACATCTTTGGCCATCATTCTACAATCGACCCTAGTGCGGGTAGATTGTGGGATTGGCTCGGGTTCTCTGTCGGCTACCGGCAGAGATTCCCCTACCCTATCGAGTGTTCTTCAGTCCTCTCTTGGTCTGCCTTCCATAACCCTGCCGGCTGGTATCGACCGGGTTGTGGCTGGAAGGAAGCCCGAATGCAATTCCCCCTTCCATATGAACCCTCATTCTGGATGGAGGTCAGCAAGGCTGAGCCTTTGCTTCCCCCTCCCATCCATGCTTTCTCTCTCTCTTACCAGTATCCAGGGCTTAGCTGCCGGCGTCCATGGAGCCGCCGGCAGGACTGTAGATCTCTGGCAGGTTGCTCTGCCGCCAAATGTTATGGGTTGCCGACGGTCGGCGACCCAATGGCAGCCGGCACACACCGGCCGGCTACCAGCGGCTATGATGACTGCCGGCAGCCGGTCGAATGTTTGTCTGACGACATATCACTTGCCACCGGCTGGCGGGGGGCCGCCGAATGTCGGTGACCTCCCGGCTGCCGGCGGCAGGCAACTGCCGGCTGTCTGCCGCCCACTACCACTAGAAGGCAGTACGTACACCTTCTTCTTAAACCCAGGAACTACCATGCTGGCATACGCCGGCAGGTACTACAGTATATGGCCATGGAGTGGTCAGTAAAGATTGCCATATTGATTATACTGCAATAAAAAAACCACTGTACGGTCTGTACGGTAGCCCATACATTTTTCTAACCTACAAGGTGTTTCATGGGCAGCCTATTGTGAGACCACTTGATATAAAGAAAGTGATTCTTTCTTTTAAAAATTCAGTGATCACTACATTCAATCCTCAATATTGAATTCCTGAAGACGGTGTTATGTTACACCTTTATATATCCTGAGGATAAAAGTCTTCTATTAATAATTCTATCTTAGAATGCCCCGAGATTCAATATTGAGGGAGGTCATAGCAATTGGCTGAGCAGGAAACACATGTAGGTGTCTTTCCTCTTTCCTTTCTAGCTTACCTATCCTAAGCTAAAATATACATAACATTGTATGATGAATTTTGTGAGATAATTCACCGAATACTCATCTGCCTTTCCCGAGTGCGGGAACCATTTTTGCAAGGTCCGCAGTAAGAACTTCTGTGGCCATGTATTGTGCAGGACCCACGCGCGCTGCACAACGACGAAGAGCTCTCTAAAGTATTGGGACCCCAGGTATGTGACGTATGTTCTAATCTGGTTACTGAGGCTTTTGATGATCAAAAGTCAACTGAGTCAAGGGATGCAGCAAGAGAGAAGCTGCGTAAATGGGTCAGGGGTTTTTAAAAGAATACCACTGGCCCATACCTTCCTAACGAAAGGATGAGGGTTTTTCTTTTCCCTAGGGTATCTTCAGATGCAGTTATCCCTCAACCTCAGTCTGAGATCCCCCTCGTCCAGATTCCAATAAAATCTGAAGTTTCGGATGCCATGAAGGACATCCAGCTAGAAGACAATATGTCGGTTGTTTCCGAGGAGACGGAACGCAGTCTTCTAGCCGAAGAGCAAGAGCAGGAGTCTGAACTACCTCCTGAGGGCGACGATGAAGGAACCGAAATTATTACGGTTTCATCGGCTCCGGTGGCTGAGCCTGTCCCGTCGACCTCCTCTGCCCCTCAATTGGATACGATTAGTCATACCCTAACATCTCTCTTGTCTATGTTTCGGGACATGAAGAAGGAGTCATCTGAGAAAGAAGCTACGCTTCTATCTGAGATGCACCAGCTCGTGACTTCCCGTTTAGCCCCGAAGAAGCTATACGTTAAGGAACTTCCCCCTTTCTCGGACGTCAACCCTTGGAGGTATGCTGAGCACATACCTATGTCAGGTGGGAAGATCTTCCTCTCCGACAAGTTGGGTATGGTCCCAGTAGAGGATATTGAATTCTGGCCCAGCAAAGGAGCCTATCCTGACTGCTACGTTCGTCTGAGGATGGAACCTCCCTCGAAAGAGGGAACAACCGAAAGAGGTCATAATACTGGACCTCCCAAAGCCCAGGCCTTGTTCACCAGTATCTTGAAAGAGAGGGCCTTTACTAGCTCCAAGGTACCGGCTCTCAGCAAGAAGCACCCGTCCTTCATTGCTGCTTCTTCCCGTGCCTTCCCCTTTATGGAAAAAGGGTTCAAGGCAGCCTTAAAGGCAGTCGAGGCAGGGAAACCTTGCCCCACTCTCGAAGAGTGTAGGCCATTTTCTCTTGCCCTACCATCAGATGATGCAGACTGGAAGGATGTCTATAACACCTTAGTCGGGAAGTTGGAGGCTGACATTGCGCAGGGAGGAGGAAACGAAGGAAAGACTTGCCGCCTCGATGTCTCTTCCGACTGGACTGGAGACAATGGCAAGTGTCCCACAAACCCCAGACATGTACATGGTCTTTGCCAAAGCTCACCTGGCAACAGTCACTAAAGACCTGTACAACTTCATCAAAGCCAGACGGGCTTGTAGGGAGTTCGTGTTTGCCTCGGCTGCGGTGAGGCACGAAACAAGGAAGCTGATAGCTTCCAACATCTGTGGAAAAGACCTCTTCCCAAGTGAAGTGGTCAAAGAGGTCGTCGACAAAGCTGCCATGGAGAATAGGAATCTTCTCCAAAAGTGGGGCTTGTCGACGAAGAGAAAGTCTTCACCAGAGGAGGATCCCCAACCCAAAAGGAAGACTAAGCGACCAAGAGTGCCCTCTCGCCCACCTCGACAACAACAACAATTTCCCTTGGCCACGGTATCCCAGACGGTGGCATCCACCACGTTCCAACTGGTGCCCCAGCAACTAGCGACACAGTCGCTGGCTTTCACCCCAGCATTTGAAAGGCAATCCATAACCTTTCGGCCGAAGTCTCAAGGTTCCTTTCGAAGTTCCTCTAGACGCCCCTCTAGAGGCAGGGGTAACAAGGGTGGACGTGGCCAAGGAGGCAAGTCCTCCAACCAGCACTCAAAGCGAGATGCTTCCGGTAGGAGGGAGACTTTTCTCTTTCCGGGATTGCTGGACCTTCGATCCCTGGGCCCACAGCCTAATCAAGAATGGACTGGGGTGGAGTGGGAACACAACTCCACCAGCTTTCTCTTAATTCTTCCCACACTCAAACCCCCATTCTGGAAGAATATGTCCAAGAACTCTTAGACAAGAGAGTCATAAGGAGGGCAAAGTCCGTCAAATTCCAAGGAAGGCTGTTTTGTGTTCCGAAGGAGGATTCGGAAAAACTCAGTCATTCTGGACTTGTCACCACTCAACAAGTTCATAGTGAACCACAAGTTCAGGATGCTTACTTCTAAACACACAAGGACCCTACTGCCCAAACAGGCATACACAGTCTCCATAGACATGGCGGACTCATATTGGCATGTCCCAATCAATCGACAAGTTTCCTCCTACCTAGGATTCAAGCTGCAAAAGAGAGAAAACGTCTTCAGAGCCATGCCCTTCGGACTAAACATAGCCCCAAGGGTATTCACCAAGCTTGCGAACGCAGTCGTCCGTCAACTACGCCTAAAGGGAGTTCAGGTGATTGGCTACCTGGACGACTGACTGGTGTGGGCAGCATCCGAAAAAGAATGCATGCAAACCTCCAAGGAAGTGATCCAGTTCCTGGAACATCCAGGATTCAAGATCAACCTGGAAAAGTCTCGACTATCTCCAGTCCAAAAGTTCCAATGGCTGGGCGTTCACTGGAACTTACAGTCACACTGCCTCTCAATTCCATTAAAGAAGTGGAGAGAGATAGCGGGATCTGTCAAGAAACTTCTACAATCCAACAGGATATCAAGACGGCAACAAGAGAGGGTTCTGGGTTCTCTCCAGTTTGCCTCAGTGACAGACCCAGTGCTGAGAGCACAATTAAATGATGCATCAGGAGTCTGGAGAAAATACGCATCAAACGCTCGAAGAAATCTTACAAGTTCGATACCAACTCGTCTGCGATCACTCCTCAAGCCATGGTTGGAGGCCAAGTACCTAAAGAATAAGGTACCCCTGCAACCACCTCCACCTTCAGTCACCATTCACACAGATGCCTCAAAAGAAGGATGGGGAGGCCACTCTCACCAAAGGAAAGTCCAAGGAACCTGGTCCTCCCTCTTCAAGACCTTCCACTGTGGCGGGATGTCACAAGAACAAACCCCACACCCTTGAATCACTCTTAACTGACAAATTTCTCTTTAATACAAACTTTCCCATTACGTTATCATAAACTGGACTCTTAGACAAAAAGGACATAAAAACTAAACATAACCTCAATACTATATTTCTTACAAGCTAAATATATATTATTACCAAAAAAACCTTTCCACAATCAAATAAATCCTAATAAAACTTAAAACTAATCATAAACATAACACAAAATAATATACAATAAACTAACACCATTCACTTAAAAAGACCTTACAAACTTAAAATTAAACGTCACACCAACACCAATATTTGTTTGTGTGTGGACCACTTTGTCCACACCAGGGCCAACAGTCATTAAAAGCCCAAAATCACAACTCTGCAGCAACCGGATCACTGTCAAATATCAATACACATATGCATTAGTTGGTTTGGGTTGTGCGTGTAATAATCATCATCATCATCATCATCATCATCATCGTCACATCAATCGCAAGTTCATTCGGTCCAGGTCATTAACAATTAAATAAATCCGAGTAGTCGTAACAAGTTCTGTTACAGGCCTAGTCGTCAACAATCAATTACACATCAGATAAATCTCTCCAAAGGAGGAATCACGGCCTGAAAATGAAAAAAGAAAAAACACTTACGAACACTCCTAACTAACTAAACTATCGCACTATAATCAAGGATAAATAATAAATTGTTCCTATCATTCACAATCACGACAAGCAAATATAAACAAAACTGTACTTACTCAGAAAATCAATCAACACTTCCACGCTGGTAATAAAGAATAATAATAATAGTCCAGCATTCACACCAGCTTCTAGCTGCAGTCAAAACCAAAATAAACATTTTTCAAGACATGCACCACTGTCCTAACCTAGCTAAAACATAAACAAGCAATCTCGTTTATACCAACAGTCTTTCTCACAACCAACACTCGATACACTAACTACCCCCCCCCTCTCTCTCTCTCTCTCTCTCTCTCTCTCTCTCTCTCTCTCTCTCTCTCTCTCTCTCTCTCTCTCTCTCTCTCTCTCTCTCTCTCAGGATTTGGCAAAAAAAAAAAAAAATTAATCCTCCACATTTCTCCCCCCTTACTTTGCTAAATCCTACTACATTTTCACACAACCACTTACATTATCTTTTTCATTACCCAGTTGCAGTCGGGAACGGGACCTCTACTACGCGTAACTGGGCCTTTATACACTCTCATTCACTTCTTCCTTATCACAATCATTCGCTACATTAACACTATTCCTATCTAAATCCCTATCATCTAATATATCATGTACAATCATATCTACCTCGTTCTCATATGGCCCTAAAATTACACTCATTTCTGTAAACAGTTCATCCATTTCATCAAAAACATTCTCAACTTTAGCAAAAGATTCATTCATGCTACTTATCATTCTCCTATCTCTCATTCACGCATTCGTCATCCTTTCTTTAACATCATCTAAGGGAAAACCATACACACTATAGGTATCATTCATACTCAGCCATGATTCATCTGTATCAACACATTTATCTTCCATACTCACCTGTACATTTACACCCCCCTCTTAACGAGAGAATGCCTTGATGAAGTCATTGAGCTTCAGCACGGCATATCATTCCCGTGCTGAAGGCTTGTGACGGGCAAGAGGGCTCTCGAACTGGGGAATTTCTTTTCCTCAGTTTGACTCTAAATTTCTCTCATTCTTTTTCTATTACCTCTTATTGCTTATTCCTCCTGCATAATTATCAGCTGTCTCCAACCTTGCTGTCAAAACTCTTTTACCCATTTCACTGTCCAGGTTTTTTAGAGGGGACATTGTATCCATGATCGGTTTTTATTTCAAAATCAATTGTGGGAGCTGTGGTGGTCTTGCCAACTGCCCGAAAATGTTTGGACACCTAGGAGTGTCAGTATTCCCATACTGGCACGCGGAACTATCTCTTAGGAAATTTGGCCTTCGGATTCCAGGGGTTGGCGATTTTATAGAGATAGGACTCTCGGCATTCTGTCCGGTTTGCCTGCCACTATGATTAGAGTGGGGATGATTGTATTCTTGAAATGCTCTCAGTCCCATCAAGCGGGTTTGGCATACACTTGAGCCACTCTAATCATAGTGGTACCATCCCTTTGTGGTAGGGTAGGGAGTGGACATTTGGTAAGCAGCTTTCACAGGTGTCATTGGTGGAGAAATTAATTCCAGGAAAGGCTAACGGTGTCTTCTTTGGAATTTCAGACAGTCTTAATTTTTTCTCTCCCTTGAACTATATTTTTTTCTATTGTTTTTTTTTTCATTGTTATTTTGACCCCTTCCCTCCCCCTGAAAAAATAATTAATGAGTAAACTTAATATTCCCTGTACCCCTGGATCAAATGGCGAACCCCAGACACCGTTGACGACTTCTGCTTGTTTAAATAGGGAAAGCTCTGTTGACAACCTCGGCAATAAAAAGGATTCCCCCAACAATACTTCTTCGACCAGTGCTGTTAAAGACAATTTATCGGCACTGGTGGAAAATGATGCTTGTAATAACCGTAATACTTTACTCTCTGGTTCTGGCTCATTACCAGATCCAACAAAAAATCTGAAAATTCTCCACTTAAAAAACATACCAATTGGTTGTAGCTATGACATAATTCATGAAGCCTTCTGTAGATTTGGAGCAATCAAAGAAATTTTAATGGAGCTTATGGTAGTAAAGGCTTTTGGGAAGCTTGGGTATCATTTTCAAGTTTTGAGATTGCTTTAGAAGCAAATAAAAATTTAGAGAGCTTAAAAATTGACAATTGTTTGATTTCTGGGGCTTTATGTGATAAAGCACCAAGACACCTAGAGGTATATAAACCAGAAGAATGGATGGAAAAAGAAATAGAGCATAGACTTCCAGAAGTAAGAACCCCCCAGCCCCCAACATGGATAATTGCATCTGGAAAGATAGATAATTATAACTATTATAAGATTAGTAAATTTATACAAAAAAAAGTTGGTTTAATTAAAAGTAAGGATATTAGTAGATACGGTAAGCAATCTGTTTTGATTAATGCAAAATCAGATACTCAAGCTCACATGCTTTGTGGCATGAAGATTGCAGAAATTGGTCCTATTAAGGATATTAAACCACATATGAGCTTCAGCTATGGTAAAGGAGTAGTTTTTGATAAAGATCTATATGAATTCTCAGAACCAGAAATTCTGGACATGTGCCCTGCTAATGTTTGGAAAGTAAGTAAGATCCCTCAAACAAGCATGGTAGTTTTAACATTTGAAACCCCTGTTATACCAGATCATATAATTATTGAGAATGAAAGAGTACGTGTTCGAGAATATAAACCTAGGCCTTTACAATGCTTTAATTGTTTCAAGTACGGTCACCCTTCCCGGTACTGCAATAATACGAAGATCTGTATTAACTGTTCTTTGTTAGAACATGGCCAATGCAACAGAGATACAACCTGTGCAAACTGTAAAGATAATCATAAACCAAATGATAAAAGATGTAGAGAATACAAGAATGAAGAAGCTGCAATCTTGAAAGCAAATGCTGAACATATAAGTGTAGGTTATGCAAAGCATTTACTCAATCGGCAACTTAATTTTGCTCGCGCGGTTAAGATGCCAACAAAAGATTATAATCCACTACCCCTTACTACCACAGGGGACCAGTGGCAGCACCTGGCCCGTCAGATGCATCTCCCTTAGTGGTAGTAGCCCAGCCATCTGGGTCAAGTGCTCAGGCTATAAAAGCCAGAGCACAAACCTCCAAAGAGGTCAATATGGTGTCCAACACACCAAAAGTATTGTCACCGATAGGAGCATCTCCCCTAGAGGTAGTAGCCCAGCCTTCTGGGTTAAGTGCTCGAACTGTTGAAGTTCTAGCACAATCCTCCAAGGAAGCCAATGTGGCTTCCACCACCTTAAATGTATTGTCTCAGGCAGAATCTCTACCTGATTTGATGGAGATTGGAAAACAAGATCTTCCAAAGAGGAAAAGGTCCCCATCATCCTCACCTGCATCTAAGTCAGGTAAGTGCCCTACTGCTCATGATCCTAAGGTTGACTCTTATAAAGATCCTAGAAAGAAAGAAAAGAAGAGTGGTGGCCTAGTAAAGCCTTCCATCTCCAGGCCTTACATGGCTTCATCTGAAAAGTCCCAAAAGACAAATGAGACAAAGAAAAATAATAACAAAAGATAATGTCTATCATCCAGTGGAATTGCAGAGGTCTAAGTACTAGCATTGAGCAAATAAAAACTTTAACCAGGGACTCAGACACGAAGGTAATTTGCCTACAGGAAACCAAGATCAGTGACAAACCATTTAATCCTGGACTCAATTATCATTTTTGTAGATCCCCTCCTTTGCAAGCTGCAAGAGCTCAAGGTGGTACAGGTTTTATTATTCACAAATCTGTAAAATTTGAAACAATCCCACTCAATACACCACTACAGGCATGTGCAGTTAGAACTCATATCGGGAAAAAAATTACTTTATGCTCGCTATATATTGAACCATCCTTAGAACTTCCTCTTAGATCATGCTGGTCATCCAAGAAGGCTTAGACTATCTGACCTCCAAGACTTGATCAATCAGCTTCCTGCCCCTTTTATTTTAATGGGTGATTTTAATGCAAAGCATACTTTATGGGGTGGAAATGTGTGCGATAGATGGGGTAATCTTGTTGAAGAATTAATCGACAACAATGATGTAATACTAATGAATGATGGTTCTCCAACTAGGTATGATGTATTCCACAACTCTACATCAGCCATTGATTTGTCAATCTGTTCCTCATCCATTCGATTGGACTACCTTTGGTCAGTAAATGAACACCTACATGGCAGTGACCATTGGCCAATAATGTTAAATTATGTCCATAATCTTCCTTCTCAGTGTCCACCAAAATGGAAGATAGATGAGGCAGACTGGGCAGCTTATGAAAACTGTTCACACGCTGATAAAGCATATGATGAATTTACATCTCCAGTGCATGCCTATCAACATCTTGAAAATATTATTGATGATAATGCTAGCAAGTTTATACCTAAAACGTGCGGTTTACCTCATCGCTCTGTAGTTCCTTGGTGGAGTAAAGAATGTGCCAACGCAAGAAAAGTGACCCGAACTTGCTTCAGAAGATACTTGAGGACAAACTATTTAGCAGATAGAATAGCATATCTCAGAGCCTGTGCCAAACAAAAAAGAATTTTTAAAAAACCAAAGAGAGCATCTTGGAAGAAATATATATCTAATATTAATACCAAAACTCCTTCAAAGGAAATATGGGACAAGATTAGAAAACTTCAAGGTAAATTCGTCCCTAAGCCTCTACCAATATTAAGGGAAAATAATAGATATATATCTGACCCCAAAGATGTAGCAGAGGTTCTTGCTAAGCACTTTGCTCATGTATCAAGTGCTGACAGCTATTCCCCAGCATTTCAACAAATTAGAGCATCAACATCTGTTGTTCCTCCTGCTTCTTCAAATACTGAAGCTTTTAACCTGCCTTTTAGTATGGAGGAGATGCAAAATGCTATCTCCAGCTCTTCTTTAACTGCCCCAGGTGAGGATGGCATCCGGTATGAAATGATATCACATCTTCCAGTGGATACCAAGGAATTTTTATTAGAAACCTTTAATGGTCTATGGGCTTCCCATACATCTCCTGATTCCTGGCATACTTCAATTGTAATTCCAGGCCACAAGTCTGGTAAAGACCCAGAACTGCCATCTAGTTATAGGCCCATATCCTTGACCAGTTGCATATGCAAACTATTTGAGAGAATGATCAACAACAGACTTGTGTGGTATCTAGAATCAAAAAATCTTTTATCTAACAGACAGTTTGGTTTTAGGAAGAACCGAAGTACTCTAGACCCTTTGCTGATGTTATCAAGGGAAATTTTAAATGCTTTTTCTAACCAAAACCAGGTGGTGGGTGTCTTTTTTGACCTCGAAAAGGCATATGACACCACCTGGAGGGGTGGTATTTTAAAGCAATTGGCCTCGTGGGGTATAGGAGGACATATGTTCTCTTTTATTGAAAAATTTTTATCAAACCGCTCCATTAAAGTGAGAGTAGGGTCAGAACTATCTTCATCCTACATGCAAGAAAAAGGTGTCCCCCAAGGCAGCGTATTGAGTGTGACCTTGTTTGCTGTTGCAATTAATAGTCTCATTAGTCACATACCTCCTGGCATACAAGGATCACTATTTGTCGATGACTTTGCAATTTATTGTAGTGGATCATCTGCACTACAAGCATGCCAAAATCTTCAAATTGCAATAAATGCTGCTTCCGCATGGGCAAATTCTCGCGGATTCATGTTTTCTCCTCAGAAGACCAAAGCCATTCGCTTTACTCGTACTCGTAAAAGGGAAGAGATCCCCACCCTTTTCTTAAATGATTGTATTTTGCCATATGAGGATAGTGTCAAGTTTCTTGGAGTCATTTTCGACAAGAAAATGACATTTGGTCCCCATATAAATGACCTATCTATCAGGGTTAAGAAGTCACTGAACATTCTGAAAGTGATATCGCATTTGTATTGGGGTGCTGATAAAACAACTTTGCTTAGAATTTATACATGTTTGTGTCTGAGCAAGTTAGACTATGCATGCCAAATATATGGGTCAGCTACAAAGACTTTACTTGGAAAACTTGATATTGTTCACAATGCTGGGCTTCGCATCTGCACAGGTGCTTACAGAACATCTCCCATTGACAGTCTCTATGTTGATTCTGGCATACCTCCCCTTTCCATTCGCAGAGAGGAGTTGAGTTTGAGGTTTTTAGCTAGGTCCCTTGCTGTGAGAAACAATCCTAACTGTAAATATGTTAGGGCTCCTTTAGATCGGGCTCCTAACAGATCTAGAGTGCCTAAGCCTTTGGAAGTACAGCTGAAAAATGATGCTAGAGAAGTAGGCTTGTTAACAGCACAGATAGCAGAGGTAGGATATCCCAAGTCTCCTCCTTGGTGTAATCCACCTGTTAAAGTATGTTTTACGGCAGGAGGGAAAAATACCTTACGTAGTAGGGTAATGAAAAGTGAGTTTTTAAATCATGCTGCTCAACATCATGGGAAACATGTTTTTACAGATGGCTCCAAATCGGCTGCAGGAGTTGGAAGTGCAGCTGTGGTGGGGGATATTGTTATTAGAAGGAAACTCCCATACTCTTGTTCAATTTTTACTGCTGAGCTGTACGCAATAATTCTCGCAGTCCAACATATTTTTAAAAATGGCAACCAAAATAGTTTTTATACAATTTTTACGGATTCCAATAGTGTTTTACTCTCATTAAAACAAATTATGCCAGGCCATCATCTAGTACAAGAGGTGCAGGACTGGTTAGTACTTCTGCAATCTAGGAAGAGTATCAGTGTTCACTTCTGTTGGGTCCCTGCCCATGTTGGGGTGGATGGGAATGAACAAGTAGATAAGGCAGCAAAGGAAGCTTCAGGGCTAAGTAATCCATCCCCCTTGAGTATTCCTTACAAAGATCTTAAAAGTGAGATTCATCTTTACTGTAAAAATAAGTGGCAAGCTCGATGGTCTGAACTGACCACCAATACAAAATTGAAACAAATCCACCCATTGGTGGATAAATGGTCATGTTGTAATTCTACAAGTAGAAGGGATACCATTATTTTAACTAGGCTGCGTATTGGCCATACACATGCAACGCACAATTATTCAATGAAGAGTGGGGAAGGGAGACAGGCCCCTCTTTGTAATACCTGTCAAGTGACAATGGATGTTAAACATATTTTAGTCGATTGTCCTGTTTTTAATCTACAGAGGAGGACACATTTACTCCAGGACAAACCGTTAAGAGATATACTGGGGGAAAACTGTAATACCCTGAACTTGAGAAAATTTATACAAAGTATTGGGTTATATTACGAGCTATAATTGATTTTATTAATTTATTTATTTATTTTACCCTTTTAATCCCTATTTATTTCACATCTAGATTTTATTGTATGAAAGTGTTACGATTTGTATTAAAGGTTAAAATGATACTAAATGGTGTGAGTGTACAGATATGATTGAATGATTTTCGTTATATAGCGCTGAATGGCCTTTGATGCCCCAGTGCTTGGTTCAATGCCTAAATCCCATATTCAATTCAATTCATACATTTACACCCTTGTCATACTTTAGATTCCTACCTATACCTATAAATTTTCCTTGCATTTTCTCCTCACTTAAAACTTTCAAACTTTTCTTTTTCCTATATTCAACTAACACTAATTGTTTATTTTCCAATCCTAACTTCTCATGCATACTAGGTTCATACTTACTCATTTCCAACCAATTATCCATCCCATTCTCACGAAAATTGATCCTATTCCTTCCACACACACATGAGGACTCACCCAGGTGAATCCTCTTACACTCTAGTTTCCCAAACATCCTGGCTGACTTAGTCCCTTCTTCCTACATACTCTAGCTACATGCCCATCTACACCACATTCAGTACACTTACCCCGCGGCTCCTTGCACATTCTAGCATAATGACCATCCTTACCACAATTACTATGACATCCACTCGCTATGTGCCCAGTCATACCACACCGATAACATTTTACCCCTTTCTCTTTCTTGCACTCGCCAATTCTATGCCCTACCTCACCACATCCAAAACAAGCACCTAGAGCCCATCTACATTCATTCTTCTTATGCCCTACTTTCCTACACCTATAACAGTTCTCTTCACGGACACAACTACCTGACCTACCTCGCTGCGCACTTGCATTCCTATCTCTCCAAACCTGATTCCCTTGCGTAAACCCTTCATTTTCCCTTACAGGTATTCCCACATTACTCGCCCTAACACTCCTATCTACTACATTATCAGCTACCCTCATCGGTCCTCTCATAACAGCATCCCTAAAACTAACAAATTCTGGCACACTTTCCTCCATTCCACTTCTTACACTCAAAGATTTACTTTCTATCATACATCTATCTAACTCATAATCCTAAACTATCTCTAAAATATCATCCTATGTCAGTCTTTCTTTCGTCCACCTCATTTTCTCCTTCCGTTTCAAATGAATAAACTCAGCAACATTCTCAGGTACAGTCGCCAAAAACTTCCTCATTAACTCCTTATTTTCATTTATACCTTCATCCCCATACTTCTTCCTAGCTAACGTTTCCAACCTACATTCATACATTGATATAGCTTCTCCTGCATTCATCCGTGCGTCATCAAAATCATTCTTACGCCTATACCTAACACTCCCTTTTATACGTTTTACCTGCTCAATTATTCTCTTTTTCACACTTTCATAATCAACGTCACCTACACTCATTATCACCATACTTTGTCAACAAATACCCAGTCAAATATTCTCCTAACTCCCTAGCCCAAACTCTCTTACTACCACCATACTTATCCTGACAATACCTCTCATACTCCTTGAAAAACTCATATACATCCCTACTACTATGCTCATTGAGCCTTTCACACCGAGGTACCTCTCTCATAAACACAGTCTTACACACATCTCGTTCATTCTCACTGCTATCATCACTGTCTAATCCCGTCTCGTTTCCTTCTTCCTCGCTAGAATATAAAGAATCTAATTCCACACTCATACTCCTATCCTTGATTATACTCTTCCTAGCCCTTTTCTTACTCACCACTTTCACCCATTCACGATCATCCTCGCTCTCATCCTGACACTTTTTCTTCTCTTTCTTCACATCACTTTTACCTTTCCTTTCATCCTTCCTCTCACCTTTCTGTTCATCCTTACTGTACCTAGTCCCTTTATCTTCACTAGCACTATTACTATCACTATCACTTCCTTTCCCATTATCACTTACCTTAACCTTTTCTTCGACCAGCAACCCTTTATCCGTAGCAGAGGCCACTCCTCCGACTGCGCCTTCACCCATGAAAGTTTTCATCATTCCCATTACTTGCCCCATCATAGCTTCCATTCGTTTCTCCATTCGTTCTTCATTCTCTCGCATCCTCATCTCATCACCCTCTTCCACTCTCTCTACAGTTCCCTGAATTTCCCTCAGTTTACTTTGCATCTCCTCATTCTCACAGTTCAACATCTCATTCTCTACTAGCAACCTCTCTTTCTCAACTATCAACTTCTGCTCCCGTTCTTTATAATGCCGCAATTCCTCCTCCCAAGCCTTTAATTTGCCTTCCATTGTCATCAACTTGTTCTTCAGCCTTAAATCTAATTCCTAATCCTATCAGTCCTTTGTCAAAGAGTCCAGCTATCAATCTCACCTCGGCAGTCCCTGTTCGGGCGCCAAAATAATGTGGTGGGATATCACAAGAACAAACCTCACACGCTTGAATCACTCTTAACTGACAAATTTCTCTTCAATACAAACTTTCCCATTACGTTATCATAAACTGGACTCTTAGACAAAAAGGACATAAAAACTAAACATAACCTCAATACTATATTTCTTACAAACTAAATATATAATTAACAAAAAAACCTTTCCACAATCAAATAAATCCTAATAAAACTTAAAACTAATCATAAACATAACACAAAATAATATACAATAAACTAACACCATTCACTTAAAAAACCTTACAAACTTAAAATTAAACGTCACACCAACACCAATATTTGTTTGTGTGTGGACCACTTTGTCCACACCAGGGCCAACAGTCATTAAAAGCCCAAAATCACAACTCTGCAGCAACCGGATCACTGTCAAATATCAATACACATATGCATTAGTTGGTTTGGGTTGTGCGTGTAATAATCATCATCATCATCATCATCATCGTCGTCGTCACATCAATCGCAAGTTCATTCGGTCCAGGTCATTAACAATTAAATAAATCCGAGTAGTCGTAACAAGTTCTGTTACAGGCCTAGTCGTCAACAATCAATTACACATCAGATAAATCTCTCCAAAGGAGGAATCACGGCCTGAAAATGAAAAAAGAAAAAACACTTACGAACACTCCTAACTAACTAAACTATCGCACTATAATCAAGGATAAATAATAAATTGTTCCTATCATTCACAATCACGACAAGCAAATATAAACAAAACTGTACTTACTCAGAAAATCAATCAACATTTCCACGCTGGTAATAAAGAATAATAATAATAGTCCAGCATTCACACCAGCTTCTAGCTGCAGTCAAAACCAAAATAAACATTTTCTCAAGACATGCACCACTGTCCTAACCTAGCTAAAACATAAACAAACAATCTCGTTTATACCAACAGTCTTTCTCACAACCAACACCCGATACACTAACTACCCCCCCCCCCCTCTCTCTCTCTCTCTCTCTCTCTCTCTCTCTCTCTCTCTCTCTCTCTCTCTCTCTCTCTCTCTCTCTCTCTCTCAGGATTTGGCAAAAAAAAAAAAATTAATCCTCCACATTCCTCCCCCCTTACTTTGCTAAATCCTACTACATTTTCACACAACCACTTACATTATCTTTTTCATTACCCAGTTGCAGTCGGGAACGGGACCTCTACTACGCGTAACTGGGCCTTTATACACTCTCATTCACTTCTTCCTTATCACAATCATTCGCTACATTAACACTATTCCTATCTAAATCCCTATCATCTAATATATCATGTACAATCATATCTACCTCGTTCTCATATGGCCCTAAAATTACACTCATTTCTGTAAACAGTTCATCCATTTCATCAAAAACATTCTCAACTTTAGCAAAAGATTCATTCATGCTACTTATCATTCTCCTATCTCTCATTCACGCATTCGTCATCCTTTCTTTAACATCATCTAAGGAAAAACCATACTCACTATAGGTATCATTCATACTCAGCCATGATTCATCTGTATCAACACATTTATCTTCCATACTCACCTGTACATTTACACCCTTGTCATACTTTAGATTCCTACCTATACCTATAAATTTCCCTTGCATTTTCTCCTCACTTAAAACTTTCAAACTTTTCTTTTTCCTATATTCAACTAACACTAATTGTTTATTTTCCAATCCTAACTTCTCATGCATACTAGGTTCATACTTACTCATTTCCAACCAATTATCCATCCCATTCTCACGAACATTGATCCTATTCCTTCCACACACACATGAGGACTCACCCAGGTGAATCCTCTTACACTCTAGTTTCCCAAACATCTTGGCTGACTTAGTCCCTTCTTCCTACATACTCTAGCTACATGCCCATCTACACCACATTCAGTACACTTACCCCGCGGCTCCTTGCACATTCTAGCATAATGACCATCCTTACCACAATTACCACAAATCACATGCATACGATTACTATGACATCCACTCGCTATGTGCCCAGTCATACCACACCGATAACATTTTACCCCTTTCTCTTTCTTGCACTCGCCAATTCTATGCCCTACCTCACCACATCCAAAACAAGCACCTAGAGCCCATCTACATTCATTCTTCTTATGCCCTACTTTCCTACACCTATAACAGTTCTCTTCACGGACACAACTACCTGACCTACCTCGCTGCGCACTTGCATTCCTATCTCTCCAAACCTGATTCCCTTGCGTAAACCCTTCATTTTCCCTTACAGGTATTCCCACATTACTCGCCCTAACACTCCTATTTACTACATTATCAGCTACCCTCATCGGTCCTCTCATAACAGCATCCCTAAAACTAACAAATTCTGGCACACTTTCCTCCATTCCACTTCTTACACTCAAAGATTTACTTTCTATCATACATCTATCTAACTCATAATCCTAAACTATCTCTAAAATATCATCCTATGTCAGTCTTTCTTTCGTCCACCTCATTTCCCCCTTCCGTTTCAAATGAATAAACTCAGCAACATTCTCAGGTACAGTTGCCAAAAACTTCCTCATTAACTCCTTATTCTCATTTATACCTTCATCCCCATACTTCTTCCTAGCTAACGTTTCCAACCTACATTCATACATTGATATAGCTTCTCCTGCATTCATCCGTGCGTCATCAAAATCATTCTTACGCCTATACCTAACACTCCCTTTTATACGTTTTACCTGCTCAATTATTCTCTTTTTCACACTTTCATAATCAACGTCACCTACACTCATTATCACACCATACTTTGTCAACAAATACCCAGTCAAATATTCTCCTAACTCCCTAGCCCAAACTCTCTTACTACCACCATACTTATCCTGACAATACCTCTCATACACCTTGAAAAACTCATATACATCCCTACTACTATGCTCATTGAGCCTTTCACACCGAGGTACCTCTCTCATAAACACAGTCTTACACGCATCTCGTTCATTCTCACTGCTATCATCACTGTCTAATCCCGTCTCGTTTCCTTCTTCCTCGCTAGAATATAAAGAATCTAATTCCACACTCATACTCCTATCCTTGATTATACTCTTCCTAGCCCTTTTCTTACTCACCACTTTCACCCATTCACGATCATCCTCGCTCTCATCCTGACACTTTTTCTTCTCTTTCTTCACATCACTTTTACCTTTCCTTTCATCCTTCCTCTCACCTTTCTGTTCATCCTTACTATACCTAGTCCCTTTAACTTCACTAGCACTATTACTATCACTATCACTTCCTTTCCCATTATCACTTACCTTAACCTTTTCTTCGACCAGCAACCCTTTATCCGTAGCAGAGGCCACTCCTCCGACTGCGCCTTCACCCATGAAAGTTTTCATCATTCCCATTACTTGCCCCATCATAGCTTCCATTCGTTTCCCCATTCGTTCTTCATTCTCTCGCATCCTCATCTCATCACCCTCTTCCACTCTCTCTCTACAGTTCCCTGAATTTCCCTCAGTTTACTTTGCATCTCCTCATTCTCACAGTTCAACCTCTCATTCTCTACTAGCAACCTCTCTTTCTCAACTATCAACTTCTGCTCCCGTTCTTTATAATGCCGCAATTCCTCCTCCCAAGCCTTTAATTTGCCTTCCATTGTCATCAACTTGTTCTTCAGCCTTAAATCTAATTTCTAATCCTATCAGTCCTTTGTCAAAGAGTCCAGCTATCAATCCCACCTCGGCAGTCCCTGTTCGGGCACCAAAATAATGTGGCGGGATATCACAAGAACAAACCTCACACGCTTGAATCACTCTTAACTGACAAATTTCTCTTCAATACAAACTTTCCCATTACGTTATCATAAACTGGACTCTTAGACAAAAAGGACATAAAAACTAAACATAACCTCAGTACTATATTTCTTACAAACTAAATATATAATTAACAAAAAAACCTTTCCACAATCAAATAAATCCTAATAAAACTTAAAACTAATCATAAACATAACACAAAATAATATACAATAAACTAACACCATTCACTTAAAAACCTTACAAACTTAAAATTAAACGTCACACCAACACCAATATTTGTTTGTGTGTGGACCACTTTGTCCACACCAGGGCCAACAGTCATTAAAAGCCCAAAATCACAACTCTGCAGCAACCGGATCACTGTCAAATATCAATACACATATGCATTAGTTGGTTTGGGTTGTGCGTGTAATAATCATCATCATCATCATCATCATCATCATCGTCACATCAATCGCAAGTTCATTCGGTCCAGGTCATTAACAATTAAATAAATCCGAGTAGTCGTAACAAGTTCTGTTACAGGCCTAGTCGTCAACAATCAATTACACATCAGATAAATCTCTCCAAAGGAGGAATCACGGCCTGAAAATGAAAAAAGAAAAAACACTTACGAACACTCCTAACTAACTAAACTATCGCACTATAATCAAGGATAAATAATAAATTGTTCCTATCATTCACAATCACGACAAGCAAATATAAACAAAACTGTACTTACTCAGAAAATCAATCAACACTTCCACGCTGGTAATAAAAAATAATAATAATAGTCCAGCATTCACACCAGCTTCTAGCTGCAGTCAAAACCAAAATAAACATTTTCTCAAGACATGCACCACTGTCCTAACCTAGCTAAAACATAAACAAACAATCTCGTTTATACCAACAGTCTTTCTCACAACCAACACTCGATACACTAACTACCCCCCCTCTCTCTCTCTCTCTCTCTCTCTCTCTCTCTCTCTCTCTCTCTCTCTCTCTCTCTCTCTCTCTCTCTCTCTCAGGATTTTGCAAAAAAAAAAAAAAAAATTAATCCTCCACATTCCTCCCCCCTTACTTTGCTAAATCCTACTACATTTTCACACAACCACTTACATTATCTTTTTCATTACCCAGTTGCAGTCGGGAACGGGACCTCTACTACGCGTAACTGGGCCTTTATACACTCTCATTCACTTCTTCCTTATCACAATCATTCGCTACATTAACACTATTCCTATCTAAATCCCTATCATCTAATATATCATGTACAATCATATCTACCTCGTTCTCATATGGCCCTAAAATTACACTCATTTCTGTAAACAGTTCATCCATTTCATCAAAAACATTCTCAACTTTAGCAAAAGATTCATTCATGCTACTTATCATTCTCCTATCTCTCATTCACGCATTCGTCATCCTTTCTTTAACATCATCTAAGGAAAAACCATACACACTATAGGTATCATTCATACTCAGCCATGATTCATCTGTATCAACACATTTATCTTCCATACTCACCTGTACATGTACACCCTTGTCATACTTTAGATTCCTACCTATACCTATAAATTTCCCTTGCATTTTCTCCTCACTTAAAACTTTCAAACTTTTCTTTTTCCTATATTCAACTAACACTAATTGTTTATTTTCCAATCCTAACTTCTCATGCATACTAGGTTCATACTTACTCATTTCCAACCAATTATCCATCCCATTCTCACGAACATTGATCCTATTCCTTCCACACACACATGAGGACTCACCCAGGTGAATCCTCTTACACTCAAGTTTCCCAAACATCCTGGCTGACTTAGTCCCTTCTTCCTACATACTCTAGCTACATGCCCATCTACACCACATTCAGTACACTTACCCCGCGGCTCCTTGCACATTCTAGTATAATGACCATCCTTACCACAATTACCACAAATCACATGCATACGATTACTATGACATCCACTCGCTATGTGCCCAGTCATACCACACCGATAACATTTTACCCCTTTCTCTTTCTTGCACTCGCCAATTCTATGCCCTACCTCACCACATCCAAAACAAGCACCTAGAGCCCATCTACATTCATTCTTCTTATGCCCTACTTTCCTACACCTATAACAGTTCTCTTCACGGACACAACTACCTGACCTACCTCGCTGCGCACTTGCATTCCTATCTCTCCAAACCTGATTCCCTTGCGTAAAACCTTCATTTGCCCTTACAGGTATTCCCACATTACTCGCCCTAACACTTCTATCTACTACATTATCAGCTACCCTCATCGGTCCTCTCATAACAGCATCCCTAAAACTAACAAATTCTGGCACACTTTCCTCCATTCCAGTTCTTACACTCAAAGATTTACTTTCTATCATACATCTATTTAACTCATAATCCTAAACTATCTCTAAAATATCATCCTATGTCAGTCTTTCTTTCGTCCACCTCATTTTCTCCTTCCGTTTCAAATTAATAAACTCAGCAACATTCTCAGGTACAGTCGCCAAAAACTTCCTCATTAACTCCTTATTCTCATTTATACCTTCATCCCCATACTTCTTCCTAGCTAACGTTTCCAACCTACATTCATACATTGATATAGCTTCTCCTGCATTCATCCGTGCGTCATCAAAATCATTCTTACGCCTATACCTAACACTCCCTTTTATACGTTTTACCTGCTCAATTATTCTCTTTTTCACACTTTCATAATCAACGTCACCTACACTCATTATCACACCATACTTTGTCAACAAATACCCAGTCAAATATTCTCCTAACTCCCTAGCCCAAACTCTCTTACTACCACCATACTTATCCTGACAATACCTCTCATACTCCTTGAAAAACTCATATACATCCCTACTACTATGCTCATTGAGCCTTTCACACCGAGGTACCTCTCTCATAAACACAGTCTTACACACATCTCGTTCATTCTCACTGCTATCATCACTTTCTAATCCCGTCTCGTTTCCTTCTTCCTCGCTAGAATATAAAGAATCTAATTCCACACTCATACTCCTATCCTTGATTATACTCTTCCTAGCCCTTTTCTTACTCACCACTTTCACCCATTCACGATCATCCTCGCTCTCATCCTGACACTTTTTCTTCTCTTTCTTCACATCACTTTTACCTATCCTTTCATCCTTCCTCTCACCTTTCTGTTCATCCTTACTATACCTAGTCCCTTTAACTTCACTAGCACTATTACTATCACTATCACTTCCTTTCCCATTATCACTTACCTTAACCTTTTCTTCGACCAGCAACCCTTTATCCGTAGCAGAGGCCACTCCTCCGACTGCGCCTTCACCCATGAAAGTTTTCATTATTCCCATTACTTGCCCCATCATAGCTTCCATTCGTTTCTCCATTCGTTCTTCATTCTCTCGCATCCTCATCTCATCACCCTCTTCCACTCTCTCTACAGTTCCCTGAATTTCCCTCAGTTTACTTTGCATCTCCTCATTCTCACAGTTCAACCTCTCATTCTCTACTAGCAACCTCTCTTTCTCAACTATCAACTTCTGCTCCCGTTCTTTATAATGCCGCAATTCCTCCTCCCAAGCCTTTAATTTGCCTTCCATTGTCATCAACTTGTTCTTCAGCCTTAAATCTAATTCCTAATCCTATCAGTCCTTTGTCAAAGAGTCCAGCTATCAATCCCACCTCGGCAGTCCCTGTTCGGGCGCCAAAATAATGTGGCGGGATATCACAAGAACAAACCTCACACACTTGAATCACTCTTAACTGACAAATTTCTCTTCAATACAAACTTTCCCATTACGTTATCATAAACTGGATTCTTAGACAAAAAGGACATAAAAACTAAACATAACCTTAATACTATATTTTTTACAAACTAAATATATAATTAACAAAAAAAATCTTTCCACAATCAAATAAATCCTAACAAAACTTAAAACTAATCATAAACATAACACAAAATAATATACAGTAAACTAACACCATTCACTTAAAAAACCTTACAAAATTAAAATTAAACGTCACACCAACACCAATATTTGTTTTTGTGTGGACCACTTTGTCCACACAAGGGCCAACAGTCATTAAAAGCCCAAAATCACAACTCTGCAGCAACCGGATCACTGTCAAATATCAATACACATATGCATTAGTTGGTTTGGGTTGTGCGTGTTATCATCATCATCATCATCGTCATCATCAATCGCAAGTTCATTCGGTCCAGGTCATTAACAATTAAATAAATCCGAGTAGTCGTAACAAGTTCTGTTACAGGCCTAGTCGTCAACAATCAATTACACATCAGATAAATCTCTCCAAAGGAGGAATCACGGCCTGAAAATGAAAAAAGAAAAAACACTTACGAACACTACTAACTAACTAAACTATCGCACTATAATCAAAGGTAAATAATAAATTGTTCCTATCATTCACAATCACGACAAGCAAATATAAACAAAACTGTACTTACTCAGAAAATCAATCAACACTTCCACGCTGGTAATAAAGAATAATAATAATAGTCCAGCATTCACACCAGCCTCTAGCTGCAGTCAAAATCAAAATAAGCATTTTTTCAAGACATGCACCACTGTCCTAACCTAGCTAAAACATTAACAAACCATCTCATTTATACCAACAGTTTCTCACAACAAACAATCTATACACTAACTACCTCTCTCTCTCTCTCTCTCTCTCTCTCTCTCTCTCTCTCTCTCTCTCTCTCTCTCTCTCTCTCTCTCTCTCTCTCTCTCTCTCTCTCTCTCAGGATTTGGCAAAAAAAAACAAATTTAAAAAAAAAAATTAATCCTCCACACCACATCAACATTCTGGAGGCTATGGCAGTTTTTCTATCACTGAAGAAATTGAAACTTCGCTGCTCAACCCACATCAGGCTGGTCCTAGACAGCGAAGTGATAATGAGATGCCTGAATCGACAAGACTCGAGATCGCCTCAAATCAACCAAGTGATGTTGGCCATCTTCCACCTGGCGGAAAAGAAGAGATGGCACTTATCAGCAGTTCATCTCCAAGGGTTCCACAATGTGACGGCGGATGGTCTATCCAGGCTTACCCTGATAGAGTCAGAATGGTCCCTAGACGCAAAATCATTCTCCTTCATCTTACGCAAAGTCCCAGGACTGCAGATAGACCTCTTCGCAACGAGTGACAACAAGAAGCTACCCCGGTACGTAGCCCCGTACGAAGATCCTCTAGCGGAAGCAGTGGATGCGATGTCCATAGATTGTAACAGATGGTCCAAGATTTACCTGTTCCCTCCAACCAACCTCCTGCTGAAGGTCCTCAACAAACTAAGATCCTTTCAGGGAACAGCAGCGATAGTGGCTCACAAGTGGCCCAACAGCATCTGGTTCCCCCTGATAACAGAACTACGACTGAAGCTGATTCCGTTGCCGGATCCAGTTCTGACTCAACAAGTGCAGAAGTCGACTGTCTCCGCTTCATCACAGAAAACCCGGAACCTTCATCTCATGATTTTCTCACCTTAGAAATCAAGAAAAGATTCGGGATTTCAAAGGACAGTATCAACTTTTTAGAAGAATACAAGTCGAAATCTACTAGAAGACAATACGAGTCTTCCTGGAAGAAATGGGTTGCCTTCATCAAGGCAAAGAAACCAAAAGAAATCTCAACAGATTTCTGTTTATCTTTCTTTATTCATCTCCATGAACAAGGTTTAGCAGCCAACACGATCTCTACATGTAAATCTGCCTTGACTAGACCCTTACTATATGCCTTCCAGGTGGACTTCTCCATTGAAATCTTCAATAAGATACCTAAGGCCTGCGCTCGACTTCAGTCCGCAGCACCTCCAAGGCCCATTTCTTGGTCCCTGGATAAGGTTCTTTATCTAGCCTCTACCCTGAACAATGAAGATTGCTCTCTAAAGGATTTGACTCAAAAGGTGATATTCTTATTTGCACTAGCCTCAGGAGCCAGAGTTAGCGAAATAGTGGCCCTTTCGAGGCATGATGGCCACATTCAGTTCACAGTCTGCGGAGAACTGAATCTCTTTCCTGACCCAGCGTTTCTCGCCAAGAATGAGCGGCCCACCAAAAGATGGGGTCCCTGGAGAATCTGCCCTCTGAAGGAAGATGCATCTCTATGTCCGGTAGAATGCCTAAAGGTCTATCTTCGTAGAACTTCAGACTTTAGGGGAGGACAGCTTTTCAGGGGAGAAACATCAGGTTCAACATTGACTTTGAAACAATTAAGGGCGAAGATCACCTATTTCATTCGCAGAGCGGATCTAGGCAGCACACCCGCAGGTCATGATCCGAGAAAAGTTGCTTCGTCTCTGAACTTCTTTCAGAACATGAGTTTGAAAGTCTTCGCTCCTATACTGGATGGAAGTCATCCAGGGTTTTCTTCAAGCACTACGCGAAACAAGTGCAAGAGATTAAGCATTTTGTGGTGGCAGCAGGTAGTGTACTAAAACCTGCCGCTTGAATTCTGCAAAGAACAGTGCACTAATTGGGACTTTAGTGATGGGTGTACATGGTTTCCTCCTACGGAGTAACATGTTTAGTGAAGTGTCTAGGCAGTGACACTATGAACTGTTCTAAGTACAAAGGTGAAAAAAGCATAAAAGACTTACACATGTGCCATGCGTATACTACGCAAGTGTTTATGAACTGTAACGACAGAAATGAGAAATAATGAAATATTACAATATTTCCTTTAAAGTGGCTTCACGTTTCTTTTTCAGATGAAACATTTATTTCTGTTATTACTATTTTATTATGCTTTACACAATATTTCCAAAATTTCTCTTTAATTTTATATTGTATTATAAAATGCACCTTATTCTTGCTATCTATTGTTTATCAATAAATACATCTTGGAATTTTGCGTCTCATTTCGCCCTAAAAATTCTATAATTCTATATAAATAAATGTCTCAGAGCAACTTATTATCCTCTTATTTTGAAAATATCTTATGAACAAATATGATATCTGTTCTAAGCGAACAAACCTCACAATTATGTGTTGTTGTATCAAGTTTCAGTCCTTGGTAATGACTGATTTTATAGATCTCATTGCTTTACTGACTGTACAAATTTCCTTCACGAATGAAAATCTTTCTACCTTGCTTACAACACACCAAGTAGACCAATGGAGGTGTCAGTAATCAATACATACTTTGTTCCTTTCAGATTACAAACTATGTTTTACATGTATATGATGAGACCAATATACAAACTTGTTTGCTAGATTGTTTATTGAACTTACAATCCTCGGCTTCTTTTCCTAGAGTCTCCCATGACTCTTCCCTGTAGGGGGCAGGAAGCACTGACCTAGTCCATGATCAGTTGAAGGATGTATGACGGTAACACCATGTGTCTCTAGGGCTAGATGACCAAGGAAAATTTATCTCGCGGTTATTGGCACTAATGGAAATCCACAGATACATTAATGCTCTGGTAAACCTCCATCAGGACGACATGGCCTGAGCATTTTTGGGTGAGGTAGCCATGTCGTCCTGATGGACCCACCCTCCTTTTACAAAGGATGAATGAATCCCTCCCTTATGTACTATATCTGTAGCACCTCGCTAACGCTACAAAGAATGACAAGATGGCGCCGGGACGTGACGTCATACTGGCGCTCAACAACAGTACGTGTAGGAGCGTTGCCTTAATAACGGCCCTCCTACAATTCTTACCACTTTCCCCTCTCGAAGCGTAAACGCTATTAGGGGTGTAGATAGCTATGTGGTGTGTCAAGAATACATCCTCTGATATTATGCGATATTCCTAAAGGCGAAAGCCAGGTATATTCGTGCCAGGAGTTAGAATTCTGGATACCTTAAGTAAAATTCTCTGGGATATATAACTGTAGTTAAATATAACCTAGGAAGCTACTTTGAAGGAACTTCCATCAGGACGACATGGCTACAACACCCAAAAATAGATTTTTCGCTTCGCTCAAAATCCGTTTTTCTAACCATGGAAATTCACATGAAACAGCTAAATTCGTAAGTCTAGTCACAAATGCATCTAAACTCTCGTGGTCTTTCTTATATGCCTGTGCTGTAAATTGATACCTTTTAAAAAATTTATTGACCTGAGGGGCAAAATATGTGGTAAGAGCCTTAATCGGAGCTTCACTAGTGTCATTGGTAGGTTGTAGTGTCTTAAACACTTCCTGAACCTCTCTACCGGCTGTGTGCAGTAATAACGCCTTCTTCTGTGCATCTTTCATACTACCTAAAGCTTCAATGTAAATCTTAAATTCTTCACACCACTGTTGCCATTGTGTTGCAACAGAATTTGTTTCAGCATCAATGCTAAACTTCTCTGGATGCTCAATGTCCAGGGGCATTTTTACTTCTTACCTGAATTAGGTTAGGCAAATGAAATCTACAAAATTAAACAGATATTCACTAACAAAGTTAATTCTAACCTAATTTCTCTGTTAATTGCACCTCTTGTGTTTTTATGCAACCAACTAAAGGTATTTTACACTTTTTGTTTTATGTAAACTAATACTGTCCTCTTGTAAAATTTTACCACCTAATGCCTACTGATGATAAATTTTAATCCTACCTTATTTGGTTCTAAGCTATATAATATACACGTAGGATGTTTGCTTCTTTCTTGACATAGAAATGTGTCGTGGTGTTCCTTTTGTTTACTGCATACCTGCTGATGCTTTATGGGGAGCCTTCATCTGGTTGTCTCTTCTGCTGTTGCGTTTCTCTGCATGGGTTTCGTGTCATCACCTCATGCCAAAATATTGGGTAAAGTATTGGTTACCCAAAATGGAATGGCCCCTTCATACATACCGGGAATAATATCCATTCATTAGTGTTGTTCAACGTCTCATCTGATGTCGCCGATTCTTCTTATTGGGGTTAAATGATACGTTGGCATTCTTAAAATACATTTAATCTTTTAGGCTTATATTACTGCTCAGCTCTCAGACGTGTCTAAAAAACTTGTGACTCTCGAGTGAGAATATGTAAACAAAACTAGCACACACACAAAAAACAAAAGTGAGCATCGCTTTCAAAAAGACGGAATCCCACTGCAATACAAAAGTAAGAATAATCACATCCTATCTTCAGGGCGATTAATAAATTATTAAATCCTTCATAACATACGCCACTACACTCTTTAACTATGTTGAAACATGTTCTAACAATCCAATACTGTGCAAAATTACTCTGAATACCCGTAGCACATATAGTATTACAGTACAGAACACATAACATTTGGCACATAATTAACACGGTCAAAGACAGCACTAAAATCAACACCAATCATACGAATATCCTGACCACATTCAAAGGGTATCTGTACAGCATTGGAGATTGTAAGAAGGGCATCACATGCTCCAAGTCCTTTGCAAAAGACAAGTTGCAAACTAGGGATCAGATGATTATCTTCATTATACCTATTTAGACATTTTGCCAAAAGATGTTCAAAAAATTAATATGTATGTTATGGAAATTGGGTGGTAATCAGTTGGACTTGAGCTCTCCCAAACACATTAACATAATGTAGTATCATCACCAATTCTCCAATTCTCCAACAAGTGCTAAAAGAACCTCTTCTTTTAGAAAAAGAACATCCAATCTCTTAATTTGTTACTCAAACACAAGTATTATAATGAATGTCTTTAAACCTGCAATTATTAAAAGGCTCCTCGAATTAGGTCTATTTTTTAGAATTGGTGGGGTTTTACATATTCAGAAGGTTCAATTTTTAAATCTTTGGAAAATCATTCACTTATAATAGATTTCATAGCTTAAAGGCTTTTTCTATTAGTATTGATTTTAGCTTGTGAGGGCACGTAATGAGAAGCAGCTGAGAACGGACTTGTTTTTTATCTGAGACATTCTGTTTATATACAGGAGTGTGGACGGAAAAGAAGTGCCCAAGTCGGGCGAGACGACCTCTGTCTCATAAAGGTCAAGTCTGACTGAGCATTTGTGTTTCTTACGAAACTTTACATACAATGTGTGGAACATCAAATACATGAAATTGTAAAGTATGTACATCGGTGGAAAGGCCGGTAAAATCTACATACATTGGTATATACAAATAGGCCGTAACAAGTACGGGTGAGAAATGATAATTATTAAACTCGGATTCTGCGAACCGAAATCCGAGAGAATGATGTCTTTACAAGTACTTCCCTCCCTCCCCCCCCCCCCCCCCGACAAGGATTATTTTACAATAATTATTGTTGCCAATGTGGCATTTCAATCCTGGTATCTTCGAGGAGGGCAAAGGCGGCCTCGGGTTCTTGAGATTCACGGACGAGGGCCGTTGTCGGAGGCTGATACCTCTGATGTGTCGTCTAACAGGATGGCTCTCGGGCGGGATTCCCGGAGGGTTCGACTGTCTGTCATCGGGGCTAGTTGCACCGAGTGGGAGGAGGCGTGTTTTGGGGCGGCACACTGGTATGCCCCTCTCCAGCATTTGCAGCGTCATCATCGTCCACTGTCAGGAATGCGAGTTTCAGCCTGTCGGCGGTGACCCAGTTATCTTGGCCGTGGATCAAGAGGCAGTATGCCTTGGGGGCAATCTTCATGACGTGGTATGGACCTCGGTATGGCTGCATCAGAGGTGGTCGATGTGTGTCGTTCCTGATGAAGACGTAACTGCAGGTGTCCAGGCCCTTCGGTTTGAAACGCTTGGTCCTGTCGGTAAAGGTCATCAGACACGTTGAATTTCCCAGTGATCTCACAAAACCTTGTAATCGGTGTGTCCTGGATGGTGGTGTTCGTTGGGAAGAACTCCCCAGGTACGGTCCCTCATAACGAGAGAATGCCTTGTCGAAATCATGTGGTAGTTTCATATTGTTGAAGAATTGCGACAGGCAAGGGGGCTCTCGAACTTGGAGAAATTACCTCCCAAGTTCGAATCTAAATTTCTCTCACTTTCACCTATTTCTTCAGCTCAATGTTACTTCGACCTTCTCCTAATTCTATCAACTTCCTTTTGTCTTGCTGTCCTAACTCTTGAGTATTATTTCTCTAAGTATATATACATATATATATATATATATATATATATATATATATATATATATATATATATATATTTATTTATTTATTTGTTCATTTATTTATTTATTTGTTTTGATTTTATTATTCAAATGGCGTGGATATTTCCACATTCGTTATTACTGTCTGCTTAGATGAATGGGAGAAGGGATCACGGTTGGGAGGTATTTGCATTCAAAGCTATATGTTAGAGTATTGGATGATATCAGCCTTCCCGAACATGGTTTGGACCTTTTTGGCGGAACTACTGTCAAGGGTTGGGTCATCACAATCTGGGGGGATCCAATCCTTGAGGTGGGACTCTTTGCTTTTGGGCGGAAGCCCATCATTACAGATATGGAGAGGAGGATTCCATATTTTCTTGGTCTCAGTCCTAACAGGCGGGTTTAGCTTACACATGTGCCTCTATACCTGTTTTGATGCTATCCTTTGGGTAGGGTATGGGCTGGACCATCTGGGAAGTCTACTCTCGTGCTGGTAGTGGAGAATGTTAATTTCCTTTCCAACGTATGATACTTTCTTAAAATTCTCAAACAGGTAAACCAACAAAACAAACACTGACTCCCCATCCCCTGGATATGATGATCCCCCCCCCTTTGGCATTGTTGACGACCTCTGCTAATTTGAATAGGGAAAGTTCTGTTAATGACCTTGGAATGGGAAAGGACCTTTCTACTGATATTCCAAAATCAAGTAATTTGGGTAATACGAGGATATAAAGCATTTGAGTGCTATGGATGTATAAAAGAAATAAGGATGAAACTTGAAGATGAAAAGTGGGATTCATGAATATCTTACAGTAGTTTTGATGAAGCATTTAATGTAATAAGTAACATGAATAATATTAAGATAAATAACTTTAATGTTGCGGCTGCTCTCTGCGATAAGGTACAAAAGGATTTGGATGTATATAGGCCTGCCGATGGGTTGGAAAAAAGACACTGATTTAGTTATCCCTTCCCAGAGAAAGCCAAAAGCACCAATATGGCTTGTAGCTGAATCAAAGGGGGTTACAGGGAATTATTTCAAAAAATGCAAATTCAGAAAAAAGTAGGAACTATTGCACCGGGCGATATATCTCGTTTTGGAAAAAAAATTCCTTATCCGTGCCAAATCAAGTACACAGTCTGTAATACTACTCAACATAAAAACAACTAATGATGATATTAAGTTAGATGTCAAACCCCACCTAAATTTTAGCTACGGAAGGAGAGTAGTTTTTAACAAGGATCTGTATAAATTTACAGAGGAGGAGATACTGGCCATGTGTCCACTAAATGTATGGAAAGTTCACAAAGTCCCAGTACATCAATGATAATCCTTATGTTCCATGATGCTCATGTATCTTTCCATATTATTATTGAAAACGAAATGATTAAAGTAAGACCATTCAAGCAGAAGGCACTGCAGTGCTTTGTTTTAAATTTGGGCACCCGTCTAAAGTTTGCAAAAATGTTGAAAATGTGTGGTATTTGCTCCAAATCTTACCATGAAGAATATGCACTTGGAGTCAGGTGTTTAAATTGCAACTTGAATCATAAATCCACAGATAAGAGCTGCGAGCTGTATAAGTTGGAGGAAGCTGTCCTCAACAAATCTAGTTTAGAACATGTAAGTGTGGGACATGTCAAAAGACTTAAATAAATCACATACTTATGCTAAGGCATTAAAATCAAACCCACCTAGTACTGCCAATAGCTCTAAAAATAGAAATATTCCATCTGATGAAATGTCAAACGACGAGGTAAGCATATTACCTCCTGAGGCTTTACCAAGGTGTGTTAACACAAGGGCATTGCCCATTTCTGTACAGCCTTCGTCCCCCATTACAAAAACTAAAACAAACTTCTCTCTGGCCATGTCCTTGCCTGATGGAGATCTCCAATTTCCTGGTCCCGTAGCAGCGGATGGTTCTGTCATTGGCGGCCACCAACTGGGCGATGGCGTTGGTTGGGTTTTCACAGTCCTCCTTCATTGGCGGGAACGTTGATTGCAGGGCGCCGGTTTCAACCATTATCATCCGGCCTGACACAGCGTCGTGTAGGTAGAATTCCACCTGTTGGGGTCTTGTGGTGTTAGTGGCCTCTGTCGATGTTGTGGGTGGCCGCCATCCTAGTTTTTTGGGAACTTGCACAGGGGTCTGCACTTCATTGCTTCCTTCCCGAAGGTCTGGTGAAAATAACACCAGGATGGGTTATCCTTCTTCGTCTGCCATAGCTGTGGTCTTCTCGGATGCACTGCGTTGACCTCTCACCCGTCCGTTCCTTCCAACCAATCTGCGTCGTCGTCTTCTCCCTCAACCGTGTGAACGAACGTTGGCGATGCGGCGTGCCTAGAGGCCTCGTGTAGCTTCTGGTTCTTTAGTACCAGGTCCTCCAACAGAAGTGCATCCGTGTCAGTGAGCTGGGCCCTGACATGCAGAGGTAGGCGACGCAGGAAAATTTGCCTGGATAAGCTGATTTCCTTTCGTCGTCTGTCTACGTCGACTTCCGGGAGCATCAGGAGCCCCACCAGTTGGTCCCAGGCGTCCACGGGGGAGTTATCTCCCAGAGGTTTGTTTATCAGTTACAGGACTTGCTGTTCCCTCAGGGGAATGGAGAGGGAGTATGTGGAGATTAGTTTCTTTTGTATGTCGTCGTAGTCTACCCTACCTGACCGTGTGTTCAGCCAGGACTAGATCCGGTTGAACACGTCCTCGGGTAAAGATGATAGGACGATGTTGCCATTTGCTTCTCCATCGGTCATTCGTCCTACCCTGAAGAGCATATCTGCCCGAAGGAACCATGATGACATATTCTTATGTGAGAATGGCAGTAGCCTCACGCTCGGGCCGGACAACGATTGTGTTCTAGCGGCGTTGGGTAGCGTTTGTGTCGCTGATGTAGTGTTGGGCGCGGGATGCGTTGAACTCTGTACCTCAGTGCTCATTGTGCTGTCTCACACCAAAATGCGGTATGCGCTGTATTTATTTCGTTAATGGTGTCGGGTTCCTATGTGGTCGTAGATATGTAAATGGCCGGGCCAAACCACTCTGGTGAAAGCTTTTTTTTAATGTCGACCCGGGAAAGAAACTTTCAGAAAACCTAAGGTGTTGTATGGTTCCGTTAAAGGTTTTCCAAAGGTAACACAGCCGTAATGAGTCCGTTAATGGCATAGCCAAAGCGGCAAAGTTACCGTCCAGTCCGGGAGGTCACCAATTGTGAGGGCACGTAATGAGAAGCAGCTGAGAACTGACTTGTTTATTAAATGTGAATTCTGTTTATATACAGGAGTGCAGACGGAAAAGAGGTGCCCGGGTCGGGCGAGACAACCTCCGTCGCACTAACGTCAAGCCTGACTGAGCATTTGTTTTTCTTACGAGAATTTATATACAATGTGTGTAACATCAAATACATGAAATGGCATAATTTGTACATTGGCTGAAAGGCCGGAAAAATCTACATACATTGGTATATACAAATAGGCTGTAAAAATTACGGTTGAGAAATAAGTACAAAACTCTGATTTGGCGAACCAAAATCTGACAAAATGATGCATCAAATATTGCAAGCACTGTCTTTATAATGTGGGCTTTGAGAGCATTATTTTTTTTCACTTCCTCCCATTAGAAATGGTTGCAAGCCATTCGTCTGAAAATACAGTAATACCTTGAGATACGAGTGTCCCAACCTACTTGAAAATTGAGATACGAAGAGAGTTCCGAGCAAATTTCTATCCTGAGATACGAGGAAAAATTTGAGATACAGTACTAGGTACAGTAGTTCCCTATGCAGCCGCCAGGTGGCCGCGTGTGCGAGAGTCTGCTCACGAGGACAGCATCACTCGGTCTTTCCCGTCGAATTTTCATCGCGTAAAGTTATCTCTGAGTATCGGGCGTATTGTTTTGTTTTTTACGTGGATTTGCGTGGATCAGTGCATAATTAGTTAAATAAACAATGGATCCAAAGCAAGCGAGTGCAAACAAGGGTAGTGAAAAGGAAAAGCGTATGATGACAATGGAGATGAAGCATGAAATAATTGTAAAACATGAGAATGGCGCAGGAGTGGCTGAGCCGGCACGGCAATATGAAAGGAGTACATCGACTATATTTACCATCCTCAAGAAGAAGGATGCTATAAAGAGCACCAAGCCTTCCAAAGGAGTAACCATCCTTTCCAAGCTGCGTAGCGATATTCACGACGAGGAGTGGCTTCTTTTGATGTGGATAAAGGAGAAACAGTTGGTGGGAGATAGCGTGACCGAGACGATCATATGTGAGAAGGCCAATAGAATCTATGATGACTTGAAAGGGAAGAAAACGGCTGAGAAAGGGGAGACTTGGATGCCAGCTGAAACCTTCAAAACCAGTCGTGGCTGGATGAATAATTTCAAGAAAAGGTTGTGAGGCATGGGGAAGCAGCAAGTTCCGACGCGAAAGCCGCGGCGGACTTCGTCACAACCTTTGCCTCAGTTATCGCCCAACATGACTTCATCCCCTAACAAGTCTTCAACTGCGATAAAACTGGCCTCTTTTGGAAGAAAATTCCCAGGAGGACTTTCATCATGGCAGAGGAGAAGAGACTACCGGGTCATAAACCCATGAAGGACCGGTTAACTCTAGCCTTGTGTGCCAGTGCCATCGGTGACTTTATGGTCAAGCCACTGCTGGTGTACCACTCTGAAAACCCACGTGCTTTCAAGAGCCAAAGGATCTTGAAAGAAAAACTGCAAGTGATGTGGCGCGCTGATGCTTCGGTTACCCGGCATTTTTTCACAGAATGGGTTAATCTGTGCTTTGGTCCGGCAGTCAAAAAATATTTGGCGGAGAAAAACCTGCCATTGGAATGTCTCTTGGTCCTCGACAATTCCCCTGGTCACCCTCCTTTTCTCGAAGAGGACATTCTTGATGAATTCAGGTTCAGCAAGGTCCTTTATCTCCCGCCCAACACCACGCCACTCCTCCAGCCCATGGACCAACAAGTTATTTCTAACTTCAAGAAACTGTACTCGAAGCATTTATTCAAGAAATGCTTCAATATCACAGAAAACACCAATCTCACCCTTCGGGAATTTTGGAAAGAACATTTCAACTTCGTACATTGTTTGAAAATTATTGACGATGTATGGCAGTGTGTCACAAGACGAACCCTTAATTCAGCGTGGAAGAAATTGTGGCCAGCTTCCGTCGCTGAGAGGGACTTTGAAGTGTTCGATACCCTGGTGACCCCGAACCTGTTGTGATGTGTCTCTTGGAAAGTCCATGGGGCTGGAGGTAGACGAGGAAGATGTGAACGACCTTGTCGAAGAGCATCAGGAACAGCTCATGACACAGGAATTGACAGAGCTCCAGGAGATGCAACATTTGGAGGTGTTGCTTGAGCTCAGTAACGGTGAGGAGGTGGAAGACGAGGGCCGCCTTTCTACAGCAGAAATCAAAGACATGTTAGCAAAGTGGCAGGAGTTTTCTAATTTTATGGAAAAGAGCACCCGGACAAGTTGGCGAGTGGTCGTACATTAGCCTTGTGTGACGACACTTGCGTGCGTCATTTTCGCAACATTTTGAAGGGAGGCAAAAGCTAACATCCCTAGACAGGTTCCTTTTAAAAAGGCCCTCAAAAAGTGCTGGTGAAAGCGTGGCAAAAAGAGCCAAGCCGGAAGAAGAAAAGTAAAAAAATGAAAATGAAAACAAAATGTAGAATTAAGTTTAGTGTAACTTAAGATTAAACATTTTAATTTTAGGTGTGTAGAGTAAGCTAATTTCATTCAAGTTAAATTTAAAGTTGAATTTCATTCAAGTTGAATTTAAAGTTAAGTTTATGTTACGTAGTGTTACAAAAGTGTTGTGTACCGAACGTGTTGCTGTCAAGTCTCTCTCCTCCCCGTCCTCTCTCCCTCCTCCTCCTCTGCACACACCGCCGCTAGCCGCTACCGTCTGTCTCGAAGTCAAGAACTCCATAATAATTTTACATTTCATAACCAGTTCATAGCTATTTGTTATTTTGTTAGCGTAGGATGTTGATTACAACCATTAAAAACATGTTTTTCCTCAATTTACTGTTTTTAGGGTTTTTTTCAGAGGGTGGGAACGGATTAATTTGTTTTTAATTATTTTATATGGAAAAGATTCATCTCAGATACGAGCAAATTGAAATACGAGCTCGGTCCTGGAACAGATTAAACTCGTACCTCAAGGTATTACTGTAGTTGTTTGTCCTGTAAGATCCGTTCAGTATATTTTGGGAAACTTTGGACATTAGATGTAGTGTCCCTAATTTTCTTTGTGGAACTTGAATCCCAGTTCACCCTTTGTTCAAAAATGCAATTTTGTTTCTAGTTAAAAGTTTGGTCACAGAAAATCCCCATGACTTGGATCCAAATCTTTGAAAAACATTAAGGGTTAAGATTTGATATGTTAGTAGTAAACCTGCAGCTCTTAGTTTTTACAGAAATGTTTTTTGGAAAGAATTATAGTGGATGTTATCTTGAAGAATCCTGGCTTTCTTATTGAGATTATTGAACTCTGAGTCCTATAGGGAATACTGGCTATGTGGTCTTACATTTTTTGTTCAGTTAACTTACAGATTTTTTTTTTCAATATTTCAAGTACAGTATTAGAAAAACAATCTGGGGTCGCGTTTCAAATTGTATTTTGAGATGGTTTTCATTAAAGCTATACCATTTGAGTGTAGAATTTTAATTATGCATTTTAATTTTGACCTATATCTTCCACTTCACTGGTGTCTCACCTCCAGCGGAGTTTGAGAGGCCCCATTGACTTGTGATGTCAAGGAATAGGGTATACTTTCATCTTGAAAACTGAATAACATGGAATCACTGGTGCTCCTTGCCATTAACTTCTAGATTGTTTCATTGCTTCACTCGGGGCATGTATCTTTTGAAAAGAAAGAAAACTGTATTATAATAAGTTGGGGGTAGACTTTGATAAACTGAACTTCCGGAGAAAACTGAACTTCCGGAGAAAAGGCAACATGAACATCAGGTGAATATAGAAATAAAAAAAATATAATTCTGCATATTTACACAGATAAATTTTATTCCACATATATGCAAATCATATCACATGACAGTACTACTGTATGTTCAAAGTACTATTTAAGATCCTTTAGGTATTAAAGTCACCACCTGTGTGTTCTTTTAATATGCAGCTGTAACAACAAAGTTGCTGTGCACTGTATTCATATGGCCACTATTTAAAATGCCCAATATAAATATATGTACAGTGGCTCTTCAACATCCGGATCTCAGTATTGATAATGTTTCTTTAACTTTGTATGACTTTTAAAATTTTAGGAGTGATTCTCGACAGCAAATTTACTTTTGAGAAATACATTAGGTCTGTGTCTTCTTCAATTGCACCAAAAAAGGCTTATTGAGAAAGTCTTTCAAGGTTTTTGGTGATCAATCTATTCTGAAGAAGTGTTTTAATTCTTTCATTCTACCTTGCTTCGAGTATTGTTCTCTGGTCTGGTCTGGTCTTCAGCTGCTGATTCTCATCTTAATTTGTTGGACAGAAACTTACGGTTTATTAGATTTCTTATTCCTGATCTAGATATTAATCTTTGGCACCATCGTTCAATTAGTTCATTTTGCATGTTGCATAAGATTTTTCATAACTCTGACTATCCTTTACATTCAGATCTTCCTGGACAATTACATCCTGTTCGTAATACTAGGAAGGCAGTTAATTCTAATAGCCAGGCCTTCTCCATCATGAGGCTCAATACTACACAGTATTCTAGAAGTTTTATTCCAGCTGTGACCAAGTTGTGAAATGATCTTCCTAATCAGGTAGTTGAATCAGTAGAACTTCAAAAGTTCAAAGTTGCAGCAAATGTTTTTATGTTGAGCAGGCTGACATAAGTCTTTTTATAGTTAATATATGACATATCTGTTTTGACGTTACTGTTTTTAGAATGATTTATTGTTAATTTGTTCTCATCATTTATTTATTTTCTTATTTCCTTTCTTCACTGGGCTATTTTCACTATTGGAGCCCTTGGGCTTATAGCACCTTGCTTTTCCAACTAGGGTTGTAGCTTGGATAGTAATAATGATAATAATACTGCACTAATTCTCTTCACTTCTGACTTTACCAGCCATCCTCACCTCTGACTGACAGAAAAATATGAAATTTCCTGGGTTTTTTGGGCAATATTCAAAGGTCTACATTGCACTGTCACATTCATCACAAGAACTCCTGAATCTTTCTAAATACCAGTACACACATAAATAAATCCCAAAGCCAATCAACTGTGGAGTTTAAAAAAGGAAAGTCCCAGATATGTCACCATCATCTTTAGACAAGCTCAATGTTCCTGTAAAAGAAGACAAGATTACAGGAAACAAGCAAATGGAAGGAAAAGAAAATTTAGAAATAAACTACCACATCATGTAAAGATCACTCCATGCCTTTGTTTCTCTTCTTGATTAAGGTTTACCTAGACGAAACAAGAATAAGGCTATTTATGATTCATTGGATATGTGAAAACATAGTGTAGCCGAAGAAAATATACGACTGTGTATCTATTCTTATAATTGTACTGTGATGTCAAATCCTAATGTTAGTATTGTAGTATTAAAGCTTTGAAATATAATATGGAAAGTTTTGCAAATGAAAGATTGGATATAATGTGTACCTGCTCCATCTATCAAAGATAATAACATCTTTGGAAACAAAGGTTTCATATTGTTAAAAGTCTTTCGGCATCGAAACACTAACATGAATCATGAATACTGAGACATACAAGGTACTTAAGGTTAACTTCTCATTAGTAATCAGGAATCCATTAAAATCGACCCTGTATATTTATAGTTCAAAACATCTGTATATTTTAGTGGTTTGTAGTTGAGATGTAAGTTCATTAATCTTCTTCACCCAGGAAATATAAAGACTGGATGTAAAAACTGTAAATCCTGATCATTCAGTTATTATCACTTGCAATAGCCAAATACTTTTAACTGAAATACTCATGGAAATAGCAGAAAGGTAGTGATTTAACACTACAAGATGCATCTTTCTCATTATCTAGTATATCAGAATTATACTCTGTCAATAAGTATCGTACAGTATACTGCATGGTCAACACTTTAGTAAGTCATTTGTTTGTTTGATATCGGTACACAAAGTTGTTTTTATAATTTTTGTATAAATGGTAATGATCTCTTAATGTTGACTAAATTACAGTATTCTGAATTTAAGTAGATTGTTTTATATCAGATTAAATTTACTTTTATATATTCCCTCAGCTTTTAGAGAAAGGAAAGGTGTTGGTTCAATTCGTTGACTATGGTAACACGGATGTAGTGATGCTTTCGGATTTGAGGAGAAACATTGTTTACGATCAAGTTCCAGTTCAGTGTTATAAAGGAATACTCCATCGCACAGAACCTGTAAGTTGATTTTTTTATATTTTATTAGTTTTTGTGATCTACAGGAGACCTCTTCTTATGTAATTGTATCATGTTGCTGTTCTCTATATTACTACTTAATTCTTTATGGGCAGCAAAATTGCAAGAGTCCATGTCAGGCCAGAAGGGCCAGGCAATCTACAACAATATACTAAATGAAGCTTTTTATATTTTGAAGTATAGTTTTACAAACAAGTGGAAATTCTGTAAAATGTAAAAGCAAACTTGGTCTGGATAACTAGAACAGGAGATTTTTTTTTTTACAATTTTACCATTTTAATTCAAAGTAGCAAATTTTGAGAAAAGCTATTGGGGACTGAAATTACTGAATTCCATGTTTCTGTAGAGATGAACTAGGTGTAATAGGTTTGTGCACGGGGGAGATAGTACATTTCTCTTCAGCATTTATATCAGAAACAATGTTATTTATTCCATCACTCAAAACTAGGTCCAATGCATGCCCAGTTAAAATAGTTGTACGGTCAACATTAGTCACCAATTGATATGATTCAAATAACTCACTAAATGCCAAAGCATCAAGATTTGATGCATCGTTCATCCAGAGATTGAAGTCTCCTTAAATAACTAATTAATTTTTCTCCATAATAATCATTTCAATGAGTGCACTGAATTCTTCAAAGAAGATACTAGTATCTGTGCTTGAAGGTTTGTAGATTTGTTACACTAGTTCTTTTTAACATTTTAAGATTTGAGTAACCATTGAAGAGTCCGACACCTCACCAGACCTACCCTCTCTCAGAATGTGAAAGGAGGCCTTTGTGGGGGGAGGGGGTCATTTCAGTGATCTTAGCCTTGTCAAAGTTATTTAACCATTTTTCAAATAATGCTAGTATGTGCAAGTATTTCTTGTTTATCAATTCTCGAATTTGAATAGTTTTATTACCAACAGATTATATATTCATGTGGACACAGTTTATGACATCCCTGTTATCCATGGTCAGTATTTTCTGCTAGTCTTTTCAATTCTAAGTCAAAAGCTTTGCAATTTCTTGAATTTACTATTTGGTCATTTGGTTTGTTTAACTTTGTGCAGTTAATACACTTTGATATTTGTGAGTTGCACTCCTTGGTGGACTATTTTTTTAACATTTCCCGTAGGCTTTATCATCAGTTTTAAACTTACAATCTTTTTCAACATGCCCATACCTCTGACAGTGGTAGCAGGTGATCACGTGGTACCTATCATGTATATCATAAGTACCTCATCGCAACATAACTTTGTCACCATTGTCATGAATAGCCTTTCGAACTTCAGGATCACATAATGGGTAGTCCCATCAGCAGCATTTTTCCTCAGTACCACACTTATCTTCTCTTCTGTGTTTTTTTTTTTTTTTTTTTTTTTTTAATCCAGGTAATTATTTCTTTGAATCAAGGCATTTACTACTTCATATTTTTTTTTTTTTTTTTTTTAATCCAGGTAATTATTTATTTGAATCAAGGCATTTACTACTTCATATTCATCATTGTACACATTGCATATCATTATTTTTGTTTTTAATATTCTGACCTCGTTTTAAGTATTGGAATATCTTTCAAGTGCCTGTTCGATCTCGTGTTTTCTTTCAGTAATTTTAGTTGTTGTATTTCTTGATTTAATTACCAGCAGATTTTTTTTCCTTAACCTTGTTGAGCGTATGGGATTTTCTCAGATATTGGGTCCATCAATGTTTAAAGTGTTGCCTTGATTGATTTCATATTCTTAGCAAGATTATCGACTTTCTCAGTGAGGTCTGCTGTTTTGGTTGAATTTACTGCGTGCACGCTAAGGTCCGCAACTTTGTTTTCCAATTCAGCAATTCTTGCTTCTTGTTTGCTCAAAGCCTCTTTTCCTATACTCAGATCTTCCTTCAATTTTAATATATATAACTTGGCTGTTCTGGCTTGTACGCTGTGTGGGCGTAACCCTTTCAGGTTTTTTACTTCATCAGTAATGCCTGTCACTACAGTATATATGCACACTTCTTATGATACAACCTATTGCACTCCCATCTTATCCATTTTATCCAGTCTCCCTCTGTGGTTTCACATATGAGAAAGACCAAATTAGGTGCAGACATGTACCGTTTCTTTTCACTTTGGTTCCTCCATAAGTAATATCTTTTCAAGGCTATTCTAAGTGAAAAACAAAAGCTAAACCACAGCTCAGGGCGAGTGTTGAACGAAGCTCCGCACAAAACACGTCTGCACTTCGCCAGACTCACTCAACCACTTAGTGACCGGATTGTGGAGGGATCCTACTAATCATGCAGTTAAATCAGTGAAATGTCAGAAGTTCAAACTTGCAGTAAATGTTTTTATGTTGAACCGGCTGACATAAGTCTCTCCTCATAGTTCATATAAGACATAAATTTTAACATTGTTACTGATCTTAAGGTATTTTATATTAATTATTCATTACTTCCCATGTAGTATATTTATCATCTTATTTCCTTTCCTCACTGGACTACTTTTCCACAATGGAGCTCTTGAACTAATAGCACCCTGATTTTCCAAATGGGGTTGTAGCTTTGCTAGTATTAGAAATAATCAAAATTTTTGTGATATTTTCTCATAGATTCTTTGAAAAGATTCTTGACTTTTTTTGTTCAATTCCAATCCGCATCCTCATTCAACAAGTTATACAAATGATGTGTGATTGTGAATGAAACTCCCTTAAAATGTTACTTAACCTAAAAATTACAATTCCTTAACATTTTTTGGGACTTACTTTGATTCTACTGGTCTTGTTTTCCCCTTAGCCTTGTAAATACCTCCCTCTTAATGAGGTGGTGTAGTTGCTTGGTATTGGAGTGCAGTATCATTTTCTATATCAGAGCCTTATAATTGGCAACACAGCTCTTGAACTTGTAGTTTTTTACTATTTTTGGCCACAATTTCTTCCAGCAAACATTGATTGTTTCTTCATCTCTTTTATGGGCTTCTTGATTATTTGGAGACACTTTGAAATGGTATACCCATGCCAGTACTCCTTCAGCAAAGAGCTATCATAAGCATCTATAAACTCGACCAAGTATTGCTGGGAGTTTTACGTTTAAAATGTCTTGAATGCACAAATAACGCTATGATCCAAGGGCTGAATCAGTGATGTCACGTTCAGCATTGAGTATTCTTCCTGTATGTCCTCATAAGACAGGTTGATCGCAGCATCTCCAACATTGTACATTAGAAGAAGCTCTTTATAATGAAAACCTTTTTTGCAAGATAACCCTGACTTCGGGGATGAAGTATTGGTGGAACAAATTCTGTGTCAAGGCTTTTATTATCCATGCTTTTTCGTTTCACATCCAAAACACTGGTAGCAGGTCCATATTTTTGGTTTTAGGTCACTTTATTTTTTTTTTTTTTTATCTATTTTTTTTTTTTTTTATACACAAGTGTCAGGTGTATTCTTATTCTAGTATTTTTTCATTTAAATACAGTTTTAGTTTAATAATAAATAAAAAGAAAATTTTGATTATAAAAAGAAAACAAATCAAACATTAAAAAAGATTTACTCATCTAAAACAAAATATCCAGGAAAAGTACATTAATGCACTTAAAAAGGAATTATTTGTTTAAAATCACAATTGATAACCGCAGGTCGTGCATTTGCAGTCATCTCCTTTATGATCTCAAACATCCTGATATAGGTTGCTTACTGTTT
>NC_090729.1:105534134-105571634 GCF_036898095.1 Palaemon carinicauda
TATTAAATAATTTTATTTTAGGCCATCTTTTTCTGCTTTGCCTCTTTTCATGCATATTAAGGTTTTCTATCCATCTACTGTTACTTTCGGTAGCGGCTCAGATGTTTCATTATTTCTATTGGTGAAGATATTTCTTGTATCACTATTGTATAGCATTGTATAGAAATCCTCTGCAATTTTTATCACTATCTCTATTGTGGAAAATTTTTCCATATTCATCCCTTGAAGCAAATATTTGTTGGAGCCCTGTTTCTAGTTTTCTTTTAATCAATTTAATTCTTCATTCTTTCTTTAGTGTTTCCTCGATTTTGGTCTGATTGTTTTTCGTTTGTTTATAATTTTTGCTAAATATATTTCATTTTGCTTATTTTTTGCCCTCATTTCCAATATTTCCTTTATTTGATTTTTGTGTTTGCATATAGTTTTCCTCTATCTTATTTAGAAAATTTTCCACCTACCTCTTGGGCTGACTCCGAAACAAATTTCGTTAAATTACTTTTCATTTCTTCTTCATATCCTTCCATTTCGTCATGTAGCTAGGAGTGCCTATTTTGTATTGCTAAACTAAACTCATCATATTTGTATCTTATTACAGGATTGTTAATTTTTTTTCTTGAAATTAGTTTTTTCTTTCTGGTCAAAATTTACTTCTCACAATACTGTGGTCACCTAACTTTAATTTGATCAAGACTTACCTCTAACTAAATTAACTTTTGCACTGAGAATAAAAGGTGTTAATGATTTTTAGATTTTTTTTTCAGCAAATTCCACAAAGATGTCTCGTCTGTCATTTCTTAGGCTTACTCCAAATTTGCCTATAGCCGACTCTCCGCTCTTCCTTTGACCTACTTTACATAGAAATCACCCAAAACAAATGCAATTTTTTTTTTTTAAATCTCCAGATTTATATTGGATGTTATTGGTGCATACTTTTATTTATTTTGATAATCAATCATGCAAGTCTAGCACTGATACTATAAGATTTTATACACTACCTGTACGATTTTTATTAAAAAGAAATCCTACTTCATTTTCTTTATTCCTTTAATGTCCTTTGAAGCAAAAGATATTGACCTCTTTTAACTCTATATAAGCTTCCCCAGATCATCTTATTTCACTAAGTCCTATCATATCCCAATTTATTTATTTCATCTCTTCTAGTAACACAGCAAGATCTTCCCTAGACAGGGTCCTGGCATTGCACTCTGCGATGTTCAGTTTCCAAAGGTGGCCCCCCCCCCCTCTCTCTCTCTCTCTCTCTCTCTCTCTCTCTCTCTCTCTCTCTCTCTCTCTCTCTCTCTCTCTCTCTCTCTCTCTCTCTCTCTCTCTCTCTCTCTCTCCACACACATTATATATATGATATATATATATATATATATATATATATATATATATATATATATATATATATATATATATATATATATATATATATATTTCCTTATAGAAAGGAATTTTAAAACCATTGATTTTTTTATGACTATTGTAGTGTGCATATATATATATATATATATATATATTATATACATATATATATATATATATATATATATAAATATAAATATAATATATATATATATATATATATATATATATATATATATATATATATATATATATATATATAACAGATTTTTAGCGAAGCGAAAAATCTATTTTTGGGCTCAGGCCATGTCGTCCTGATGGAAGTTCCTATAGGGTAGTTTCCTTGGGTATATTTGACTACGGTGATATGCCCAGAGAATTTACCTTAAGGTATCCAGAATTCTAACTCCTGGAGCGAATATCCCTAATTAAATTTAACCAGGGATATCACATATCAGAGGACGTATTCTTGACACGCCACATAGCAATCTACACCCCGAACAGAATTAACACTTCGAAGGGGTCAAGTGGCAAGAAACCGAAAAACGAGAATGAAAGGAGAGCCGCTAGCAAGGCACCTCTCCTATCTCGCTTCGAGTGCGAGCATAGCGCCGCCGACGGCGCCATCTGCATTCCTTTTTGCGTAGCTCAACAACTCGGTGTTTTCCCTGTGTTTACTCGTAAATCTTGGATTATTTCAACCTTATGATGCTCTCTCCAGCCTCTTCTGCCTTGGGAAAGTTGAGTATTATCTTTATTATGTATAAATGTAAGCTCTTGGTGTTTTTAAAATAATTTGATAGCGGTATTTTGGTTACAAGAGCTGTTGCCTACCGGAGGCGTCCTGGACGCCGTAGCTCGCCAGGCATGAGTCATTTAGTTAGCCAGAGCGACATTCCCGGTCCTTATGCTTTAATAATTTTTAGCTATTTAGCTTTACTTAGGAATTCTTTATATGATGCTTTTGGTATTTCTGTTTCGGTGAATGAATTACCGATCCTAGCCTACGCTAGGCTTCGTAGCCTAGACGTTTGGCCCTAGTACTTTCATGCACGATATTCAGATTTCCGAGTGTTTTAAAATTTCTTGAAGCTTTAGGCAGTTTTATACATATAAGATATTGTTGATATTTATTCCAAGATTGTATACGAGAGAGTTTCGGTGATTTAGGTAATCGATTCTCTTCGCACCTAGGCTAGTGCCTATGGAGCCCTAGTATACTTTCTCACACTCCCCGATTGCTCTTTTCTCCTCGGAGAATAAGTGCAATCCCCTTTTCCCTCTGTTTAAGCCTTGGGCTTAACCCTAAAGGTTTATCTGAATAAATATTTAGATATAACTATATTAGGGTGTTTCTGTTCTTTCCTGTTTCCAGAGAATCTGGCTTCAGGAGGGGGCAGGACATCAGAGTTCTTTAGTCTGGGTCTGTGTCTTTCTAGCATAGAGAATGAGATTCCTTTGCTAGGCCTAGGGCAGACACAGGAGGCTTAGCCTCCCTAGACCACTTCTGAAGGTTTCTGTACGAGATGATCCCTTCTTCTAGTGATCTGGCAGACTAGTCCAGTGTTGTTGTTCTCGGTTTGAAGGATAAGATTCTTCTTTCCATGTGAATAGCAACACCAAACCTTCTTTTAGTTCTGAGGGAGGTGGCAAGTATTGCCGGTCTCCCTCCCATGATTTCCCCCTAGGCTAGGATGAGCTTTCTTGGCTGCGGGGTGATCTATTACTAAAGCAGAGTTTGTAGGACCTTCTTCCCCCTTCCCCCTCTTTCCTTAGTGATGGCCTAGCCATTACATCTCTTGGCCGTCGTTCTACATCTGTACCTAGAATAGGCTAAGATGTGGAGCTGACTCAATGCCCGGCAAAGGCCTAACTTCTGTAGAGTGTTCCCCAGACCTCCCTTGGTCTCACATCCATGTCTGTCTGTAGAGCCAGGCGGCATGGGATAGAAGGAAGCCTGAATTTACATTCTCCCCTTCCTTATGTTCACTCTCTCTGGATGCCGGGCTGTAAGGCAGTGCCGTCTTATATCCTTACATCCATTCTGTTTCTCTTCTAGTGTTTGTACCCTAGCCCAACTGCCGGCCTGAGTGCCTGGCAGACGGGCAGGTGGAAGTTCTATGGTTCTTTTCTACTGCCGGCCGGCATTGGTAGCATATCATTGCTGGCCGGCAACAGAAACACACCATAAGATCTGCCGGCCGCTACGATTAGCGGCAGGCAGCCGGGTGCTATCATTTATAGTTGCTGGCCGGCAAACACTGCCGGCCGGCACACATTCGAACCAGCGCTCTTCCACCCAATAGTCTAAAGGTAGTATACTTTGGAACTAATTTAAGGTACGTGCCGCCCGGCATGGGCCGGCCGGCACATTATATTATATACAGTAGCCAGTATTTTTACAGTATAGGATATACTGCATGGAGAAAACTATAGTATAGAATATAACAGTAAGTTTTCCAACACTCTTGTGGTGTCTTGTACAGCCTTTTGTGAAACCATACAGATGAAGTAAGTGAGTTCTTTCTTTATTAACTATCCAGTATATTAAGATTACTTATATTGGTGTGAGCTACACCTATTTTTTCCTTTGGAAATACCTTAATGGTTATTCTAGAATAAGAATAACTATAAAAAAATTTATTATCTGGAAGGTTACAGCAATTGACTGGGCAGGAAATACAAGGGTTTGTCTTTCCTTCTTTCTTTTCTAGCTTAGTTACTTTAAGCTGTATATACTTAACATTTGTTATCCAGTGATATGTTGTTCACTTGATACTCATGGAATTTCTTCTCTTTACAGGAGGACCATCCGAAGTGTGGGAGTTTATTCTGCAACGTCCGCAGCAAGAACTTCTGCGAACATGATTTCTGTAGGAGGCACGCAGCATGCGCAGTCTCCAAAGGTGATCTCCGGTATTGGGACCCGCAGGTATGTACAATTTGCATAAACCTGATTACCGCGGCGTTTGACGCCCCTAAGTCGGCGGAGTCAAGGGACGCAGCGAGGGAGAAGCTTCGAACCTGGGTGAGGGGCTTCCAGAAGAATACTTCTAGCCCCTATCTTCCAAGCGAGAAGATGAGGGCTTACCTTTTCCCCAAGGCATCAGCGGATGCAGTGATTCCCCAGCCTCAAGCGTAGATACCTCTGGTTCAGATTCCGGTGGATTCTGAAGTCTCGGACGCCCTACAAGACATCCAACTGGACGATAGGATGTCTGAGGTGTCCGAGTACACTGAAAAAGGCCTTCTGGCAGAAGACCAGGATGAGGAGCTGACCTAGGCTCCGGACAATGAAGAGGAAGAATTCGACGAGGAGTCGGCTACTCTGGTTCAGGCCCCTGAACCTGTTCCCTCAACATCATCTGCTATCCCAGAGGATCTGGGAAGGACTCTTTCTACCATTATGGGAATGATCCAGCAGATACAGAAAGAAAATGATGAGAAGGCGGCTGCAATGAAGTTGGAGATGCGAAGACTTGCAGCATCACGTGGGCCCCAGAAGAAGCTCAACGTGAAGGACCTTCCCTTGTGCTCATATGCCAATCCTTTGAGGTATGCCGAGCGCATGCCTATGACGACGGGAAAGATCGTCATCTCGGAGAGATTGGGCTCAGTCCCCCTCGAGGAGGTGGAATTCTGGCCCAGCAAGGAGTCGTACCCGGACTGCTATGTCCGTCTTAGAAAGGTGCCAGCTTCAAAGGAAGAGACGGAGCCGAAGGAGGTCATAGTTTTTGACCACGCTAAAGCTCAGGCTTTACTGTCAGGCTCGCTGAAGGAGAGGGGCTTCACAAACTCAAAGGTACCTGCTTTGAGTAAGAAGCATCCTTCCTTTGTGGTCTCTCCTACTAGAGCCTTTCCCTTTATGGAAAAAGGGTTTAAGGCTGTTCTGAAAGCGGTCGAGGCAGGTAAACCATGTCCCTCCTTGGAGGAATGTAAACCCCCTGTCCTTGGCCCTACCCATGGACCAGAAAGACTGGAAGGACGTCCATCTTACCTTCTCAGTCGGGAAGTTGGAGGCCGATATTGCCGGACGTCAGTTCGGTTAAAACCTCCCGAAGCTGTCTGATTTTCTCTTGCGTAGGGAGCAAGAGACAAAAGAGAGACTTGCCGCCTCAATGTCTCTGCAAACGACTTTAGAGACGATGGCAAGTGACCCTAAGGCTCAAGAGATGTTTATAGTAGTGGCCAAAACACATCTGGCCACAGCTAGGAGAGCTTGTAGGGAGTTCGTGTTCGCCTTGGCTGTGGTGAGGCACGAGCCAAGGAAACTAATCTCCTCCTGCATTTGGGGTAAAGACCTCTTCCCTAGTGAAGCGGTCAAAGAGGTAGTGGATAAAGCCGCCGCAGAAAATAGAAACCTTTTGCAGAAGTGGGGCCTATCTCTTAAACGAAAGTCTTCCCCAGATGAGGGTCCCCAACCAAAGAGGAAGACTAAGAAGCCTAGGCTACCCTCTCGGACAGCCAAGCCGTACAGACAGCAACAGCAGCCCCAGATGGTGGCACAAACCCCGACCACGTACCAGTGGGTACCCCAAGCCGTGACAACACAGTCTCCGGCATTTAACCCAGCATTCGAAGGGCAGTCTACTACCTTTCGAGCAAGAGCTAGAGGATCAGCCAGAGGTTCGTCTAGACGCCCCTCAAGGGGAAGGGGGTTCAGGGGAGGTTGCGGTCAAGGAGGCAAGGCCTCAGGTCAACAGCAGCAGAAGTGAAATGCTTCCGGTAGGAGGGAGACTTTATCTTTTTCGGGATCGTTGGACCTTCGATCCCTGGGCCCAAAGCCTAATCAAGAATGGACTGGGGTGGAGCTGGCACAGCACTCCACCTCCGTTCCCACAATTCTTCCAACACTCCACCCCCGTTCTGGAAGAATACATTCGAGAACTCTTGGAGAAAAGAGTAATCCGAAGGGTAAAGTCCATCAAGTTCCAAGGAAGGCTGTTTTGTGTTCCAAAGAAGGACTCGGAAAAACTCAGTCATTCTGGACTTGTCGCCACTCAACAAGTTCATAGTGAACTACAAGTTCAAGATGCTAACACTGCAACACATAAGGACCTTACTGCCCAAGCGGGCATTTACCGTCTCCATAGACTTGTCAGACGCTTATTGGCACATCCCAATCAATCGTCAACTCTCCTCCTACCTAGGATTCAAGCTACAACGAAGACTCTACGCCTTCAGAGCCATGCCATTCGGGCTAAACATAGCCCCAAGGATCTTCACGAAGCTGGCGAACGCAGCTCTCGAGCAATTACGCCTAAAGGGAATCCAAGTAGTGGCCTACCTGGACGACTGGCTGGTGTGGGTAGCATCCAAGACAGAGTGCATGCAAGCTTCCCAACAGGTGATCCAGTTCCTGGAACATCAAGGCTTCAAGATCAACAGAAAAAAGTCTCGGCTTTCTCCATCTCAAAAGTTTCAGTGGCTGGGAATCCACTGGGACTTACTGTCACACCAACTTTTCATCCCTGTAAAGAAGAGGAAGGAAATAGCAGGTTCTGTCAAGAGACTTCTGGATTCCAAAAGGATATCAAGACGCGAACAGGAGAGTGTGCTGGGCTCTCTCCAGTTTGCCTTAGTAACAGACCCAGTGCTAAGAGCACAGCTAAAGAATGCAACCGGAGTTTGGAAAAGATATGCATCAAACGTGCTAAGAGATCTCATAAGACCAGTACCGACTCATCTGCGAACGCTTCTCAAGCCATGGTCCAAAGTCAAACAACTGAAGAAATCGGTGCTTCTCCAGCCACATCCCCCCTCTATGAATATTCATACAGACGCCTCGAAGGAGGGATGGGGAGGTCATTCTCATCGGAAGAAAGCCCAAGGAACTTGGTCCAACCTATTCAAGAAATTTCACATAAATTTTCTGGAAGCCATGGCAGTACTTCTTACATTGAAGAAAGTCTTCCCTCACTGCTCGATCCACATAAGATTGGTACTAGACAGCGAGGTGATAGTGAGATGCCGGAATCGACAAAGATCGAGGTCACCTCAAATCAACCAAGTGATGTTGGCCATCTTCCGGCTAGCGGAGAAGAGGAGATGGCACTTGTCAGCAGTTCACCTTCAAGGAGTCCGCAATGTGACGGCGGACGCTCTATCCAGGCTCACGCCGATAGAGTCAGAATGGTCCCTAGATGCAGGATCATTCTCCTTCATCTTGAATCAAGTCCCAGAACTGCAGATAGACCTCTTTGCGACGAAAGACAACAAGAAGTTACCTCTCTACGTGTCCCCGTACGAGGATCCTCTAGCGGAGGCAGTGGACGCCATATCCCTCGACCGGAACAGATGGTCCAGGATTTACCTGTTCCCTCCTCACAACCTTCTATTGAGGGTCCTCGACAAACAGATCTTTCAAGGGAAAAGCGGCAGTAGTGGCTCACAAGTGGCCAAACAGCGTATGGTTCCCTCTGGCATTAGAACTACGGCTGAAGTTTTTACCGCTACCAGATCCAGTTTTGACTCGCGAGTTCAGAAGTCGACTGTCTGCGCTTCATCACTGAAAACCTGAAACGTACAGCTTATGATTTCTCTCCCTAGCGGTGAGAAAGCGTTTCGGGATATCAAAAGACAGTATAGACTTTTTAGAGAAATATAAGTCCAAATCCACTAGAAGACAGTATGAGTCATCATGGAGGAAGTGAGTGTCCTTTGTCAAGGCGAAGAATCCACAAAAGATCTCTACAGACTTCTGCTTATCTTTCTTCATTCACCTCCATGGTCAAGGCTTAGCAGCCAACACAATATCGACGTGCAAGTCCGCCTTGACAAGACCTATTCTATATGCCTTCCAGGTCGACCTCTCTAACGACATTTTTAACAAAATTCCGAAGGCCTGTGCTAGGCTCAGACCATCAGCACCTCCGAAACCCATTTCATGGTCTCTGGATAAGGTTCTTCATTTCGCTTCGCTGATGAACAATGAGGAGTGTGCTTTAAAGGATTTGACCCAAAAAGTTATATTTCTGTTCGCACTCGCTTCGGGGGCTAGAGTTAGTGAAATAGCAGCCCTCTCGAGAGAGGAAGGTCGTGTCCAGTTCTTGGATGGGGGAGAACTGAACCTTTTTCCGGACCCAACGTTTCTTGCCAAGAACGAGAATCTGCCCTCTGAAAGAAGATGCATCAGTATGTCCAGTGGAATGCTTAAAGGTCTATCTTCGTAGAACTTCAGACTTTAGGGGAGGTCAGCTTTTTAGGGGAGAAACATCAGGTTCAAATTTATCTCTGAAACAACTAAGGGCGAAAATCACCTATTTTATTCGCAGAGCGGAACCAGATAGTACACCCGCAGGTCACGATCCGAGGAAAGTTGCCTCGTCCATAAATTTCTTTAATAACATGGATTTCGAACATCTTCGCTCATACACTGGCTGGAAGTCTTCCAGAGTATTCTTTAGACACTATGCGAAGCAAGTGGAGCAACTGAAGAGGTCTGTGGTAGCAGTGGGTAGTGTCGTCAAACCTACTGTTTAACTCTGCGAGGAACAGCAAAATTAATTGGGACGATTAATTCTAGGGTGGGTGTGTAGTCACGGACTGTTCTACAGACTAAGTGTTAGGTCACTAAGGTGTCCTCGTTGATTGTTCCATAATCAAAGGTGAACCTAGCATAAGTGCAGACACGTGTGCCAAGCGTTTCCAACGCCAGTGTGATTGAATAGTAAGACAGACTTTTATGATTTTAATATCTCAATATTAAAAGTGGCGCTTATGTTCTTTCTTTTCAGATACACAATTTTTCTGCTTACTATGATCTTTATGCTTATTTGTTGGTTATCCTCTTCTTATACTTTTATAATTGCTGATTAACCTGTTTTTATTTTATTGATTGTCAATAAACTAGTTCTTGTGAACCTTGCGGCTCATTCGCCCGTGTCATTTTACTAGAAAATGGTTTGGCATTACTTAAACTATGTATAATTTTAACATGAATAATCCTAATAGGTTGTTCCTGACTGCAAGCAAACTTTCATTGGTTTATGCTTTCCCCTAGTAGGGAGGACTTCATGCCCTATAGGGACGGTGGCAGATATGCAGTTTTCTTCCTATCCGGACATAAACCTTTGTCCAATCCAGTAATAGAACGGGGGACTTGTCGGTATTTCATATCAACACAAGCGGTTCTTCTACAAACTTTGCTTTACATAATATAGGGTGAGACCACTATATTGGCTTGTCTGTTATTCATACATAGGTATATGTACTCCTCGAGACTTTTTCCAGAGTGGAGTATGACACTTCCCTGTAGGGGGCAGGAAGCACTAACATAGTCTATGTTTAGATGAATTAATGTGTGACGGTAACATCTTAGGTCTCTAGGTCTAGGTTGACCGGGAAATACCTTCTTGAGAGTACGGCATGTTTTGAGAATCCACAGATACAGTAATGCTCTGGTATACTTCCATCAGGACGACATGGCCTGAGCCCAAAAAACGGATTTTGAGCGAAGCGAAAAATCTATTTTTGAGTGAGATAGCCATTTCGTCCTGATGGACCCGCCCTTCCTTTTTCTTAAAAAGGGCTATAGGACCCCTCCCTATATACAGTATCTGTAGCACCTCGTGTATCGCTACAAGGAATGCAGATGGCGCCGTCGGTGGCGCTATGCTCGCACTCGAAGCGAGATAGGAGAGGTGCCTTGCTAGCGGCTCTCCTTTCATTCTCGTTTTTCGTTTTCTTGCCACTTGACCCTTCGAAGTGTTAATTCTGTTCTGGGTGTAGACTGCTATGTGGCGTGTCAAGAATACGTCCTCTGATATTATGCGATATCCCTGGTTAACTTTAATTAGGGATATTCGGTCCAGGAGTTAGAATTCTGGATACCTTAAGGTAAATTCTCTGGGAATATCACTGTAGTCAAATATACCCAAGGAAGCTACCCTAGAGGAACTTCCATCAGGACAACATGGCTACCTCACCCAAAAATAGATTTTTTGCTTCGCTCAAAATCCGTTCTATATATATATATATATATATAATATATATATATATATATATATATATATATATATATATATATATATATTCGCTCAAAATCCGTTAATATATATATATATATATATATATATATATATATATATATATATATATATATTTCCTTATATAAAGGCATTTTAAAACCATTGATTTTTTATGACTATTGTAGTGTTATCATATTTATGGAGTACTGTAAGTTTTCATCTTAATACCTTATCAACATAATTTAAAACCTAAGACGAATAACCTACTTATCAATTGAAACATTAGATAATTCGTCTTCTGTAAACTAGAAATTAGAGGAATCTAGAAATATAAAAGCTGTTAAAAATTCAAAGACAAAATTGGAACTGAAAAACAAGTGATAGATAAAAATCGTAAGTAAAACATGATAAAATTAGAAATCTAATAGCCCGAACTTGATCGATATTAGAATGAGTTTATAGCAAAGAACTATCATCATTAGTATTTTTTGGTAAATTCATCAATTTGGTCTACAAGTATTTTATGGTGGTCATTGTGTACAAATTGTAATTGGTCGCATAAAAATTGTCCAAAAAATGTGATTTTGTTGTTGCTACAATACAGGAAATCGCATTGAAAAGTGTTTCCTCGTATTTTTTTTTCTGGGTGGGGCTCCCCCAGACCTCTTCAAACTCTAGGCCCCCCCCCCCACCTGAAAAGATGCTCCTACGCCCTTGAAAACGAGCATTCCAGGTTGAAAAGGATAGCTTTCATTGCTCAGGACAAACCAAATGCAGAGTATTAAAATAAAACAATAAAACTAAAAGTAGACAAACAAATAAATAAGTAAGCCCCAGAAATGGAATAATCATGAAAACGCAAGTCTCTCAGAGGCTGGCAAGAGAACTCGCCTCCTGGAAGTACAAGGCATGATGTTGGAAAAAAAAAAAAAAGAGCTACTGGGTCTGCCCCAATCTTTTCACCTCCCACCGTACTTCATTTTAACACTTTTCCCTCCAATCCTTCCAATCGTAATTCCCTCCCCCCTCCCCTCCCCTCTACCCTCCCCATAGCCTCTCGAAACGTAGGAAGTCTCCATTTCAGTGAGGCCTCCCTGATAGATCTAGCGAGGATTATGTCAGGTTGGATCATGCATATTGCAAAATTCAACAAAGCAATAGCTTCTTGAGTACTAGTATTCCAGGAGAGTTATGGTTTGACCCATGACAAATTGCAACAGAATTTGTTTATTGCACATAATTTGGGCAAGTGTCAATAACATCATATCCAAATTGTAGAAAGAACTATACTGACAATTTTTTATGAACATTTTTGTATTTTATATATTTCACCCTAAAATTCTCCTTCGGTCGTCTACTTTGCCATTTCAAAACTTCAATATTTTTAATAATAATGGGCTTAGACATGTATATTATATGTTGTATGAAAGTCCAGCCTAGTGGCTTTAATGTTTATATGCAATAAGTACTTTTTCATTCAAAATCTTGATGATATTCCCTATTATATTTTCCTTACCACCTTAAATATTGATGCGGGTATTAACGGACAGGTGCCCAATAGGTTTTAACATTTATTTGTCAATGAAAACGGCTCTAGTCAATGTCAATGTAGTTGTGAATAAAAGTGTGATGAAGAATAAGATTCGAGGAGAAAGAAAAAATATTTATCAACCCATTGTGGGAAATCACATACAATGGAATATCCTGTAAAGGGACACAGTCGACCCATAACTATGTAGTATTGCCAATACACAAAGTGTAGAAGTAAAAGACTGATATGACATATTTAACATATCAATTATTATATCATTTATCTAAAACACAGTGTAACATAGCATAACAACTATATTTTCAAGTTTAGATATATTATTCAAACGCATTGTCAGGATCATCAAGAAATTCAATAGCACACAAGTTCAGGCAGCCAGCTCTAGGGCATTCTCCAGAGGCATTGGAACAAAGGAGATCATGTATTTTGCATGTGTAACGTTGGCTGTTGCAGTCTTCGTACAATTACACCTTATCATATTAAGAAGAGACTGGTGCAGGTGGCTTGTCCATCATTAGTGGATTTAGCACACCACCATCTATTTTCCATCCCCATACAATATCATTCTCAAGCCACTGCTGCAACTGGCAATTCACCCTGTAGCTATGGAATTTGACTGTATTTGATGTTGGAAGTGTTTGGGGCTGTACATATATCATGCTGGCTGTTACTTTTGAGCAGAGCCTTTATATCTGAGCTTGTTAAGATCATCTCCAAGACAACCTTTGTAAACCGATACTAATGCTTGTTCACCTGCTGCTGCAATAACATTATGGGGTGCTCTAATATTCTTAATTTCGGCAGCTTGCTCAATGAAGTGTTTGCTCTTTGCCCTTTTCAGTTATACACCTTTCCCAAGTCCAAATAGTCTTGAGGTTGTGTCACACCCCATGATGGCATGTATAAAGAGAATACTGTCATATACTGGTGGACAAAGATTTCTTCAGTTTATGTATGTTCCATACCTTGCATCCGGATTTGCTGACCTTTTGTGGAAAAATAAATGGGTCATTAGAATGTAAATCCTCAAAATAACACAGAAGAACCAATAGATCAGTGTCGTCACCAATCACTGCTGTTCATATGTTTGCTGCTGATTCCATGGCTTTCTGTACTATTAAAATATCAGTATTGCTTTCTGCATAATCTGTCTCACACTCATTTTCCTCCAATTTAGCTGACAGTTGGTTAATAAATTTCTGTTTATTTTTTCTGTTTGCCCAAAATGTTTCCTTCTTCAATTTCAGTTGTATTTGCCCAGTAAAGTTTATCAGAGGACCACTGTATATCTATCTCATAAGGGTTAAGTCCTTTGTTGTTGGTTCATTAGGGTACCCATCAAATACGATTGTAGGTCCTTCACCCTATTTCTTTACAACATGATTGACATACATTTGGCATATTTCGTCATAGGTTTGGCCAGGTTTCCATCCTATCTTCTGGAGTGAGCCCCCGTCTAAGACATACTGAACTTGACCAGCTGGTGGTGATTCATTGTGATCATACATTTTCTACAGATGATCGGCCAAAGTGGACTTATTTGCTTGTTTCAATATGCCAACTGTGTCAAACATAGATGTTGGGAAACTAGAGAGTTCATATTTCAGTAACTCCTCAATTTCCAGATCTTGTGATCTGTAAGCAATTTTCACTAAATGCTGACACATTAATTGTGGGTCAACATGGGTGGTATCTTGATCTACCTTCACTGCACTTTTTGCGCTTAGTGTAATAGCTTGTTTTTTTTTTTCTTTTGAATGTGTAATTCATCGGATCTTCTCCAATCATATCATGCAGAATATTATTTCCAACTGTGGTTGCATCATCAGCATTGACATGGTCATTGGCAGTAACTCCAGTTGCAATGTTACACAAAGGTAAATCATCACTGAAAGGATTCATCATATTCAAGAACTCGAGGAATGCATTCAGGTCTTTTATTGTCTCTTGTTGAACGGCCTTTAAACATATCAACTGTGAACTGCTGCATGTCATTATTGATGTCAGCACAAACTGGCATTAAGAGAAGCTACATCAGCATCTGAGATTCTGCCATTCCTCTGCCATTAGACCTCCGGTACTTTTAAAACTCCTCATGAGAACTTGTTCAATTATTAAATCAGATGACAGTCTTCCCCCAATACCTGTCACTTCTTGAAACATGGAGCCCTGCTTTGAAATTGTTGTATACATCAGGATGCTTACTTTTTAGGTTAAGCATGTCCTGCAGATATAAACTTGTAGATTTGGTGTACAGGGTATGATCACATGTGGCAAAAGCAGGAAGCATCTCTGACAAGGACTGTAGATGGAGCTCCCAGTTTCCTGTCCTCTCAGCTTTAATAAATGGAAGTAATATATTTATCATATCCATGCATTGCAGCCAAAGTTTTGAGGTACGTTGTAACTTTAAATCATGTCTTGCATCTGCTGCATGTTGTCTAAGTTTCTTCAGCATATTTTCAGAACAAACTTCATCAACTGTTTTATTTTTCTTTAAGAGATCTTCATACAGTTGTGACAGTTCATCCAGATCTTCTTCACTCAATTTACTTGAAAGTAATAATTGATTCAATACAGCAGTTACTAAGATGTGGGCACAGATAGCACGAGAGATAGCAGCGTAACTGAGAATATGTCCTACAGCATTTTCCTCATATATCACTTCAAAGAGCTCTTTCAGACCTAAATCTGTCACTAAATATCCAATACAGCCCAAGTAGCTCATCTGTACATGGAGACCAATTCATCTCAGGGTAGTTGAATCAGTAGAACTTCAAAAGTTCAAACTTACAGCAAATGTTTTTATGTTGAACAGGCTGACATAAGTCTTTTTATAGTTTATGTATGACATCTGTTTTGATGTTACTGTTTTTAGAATATTTTATTGTTAATTTTTTCTCATATCGTTTATTTATTTCCTTATTTCCTTTCCTCACTGGACTATTTTTTCCTGTTGGAGCCTTTGGGCTTATAGCATCTTGCTTTTCCAACTAGGGTTTTAGCTTGCCTAGTAATAATAATAATAATAATAATAATAATAATAATAATAATAATGATAATAATAATGTCTTCAAATCCTTGTGGTTTATCTTCATTATCAATAACAACCCTTGCACAACTTTAATACTGGCACCTTGATTCTTAGAGGCTTCCATTATACCTATAGCACCTTTCTGTGTAAGTCACAGGGTCTTCTGACTATCATGCAAAGATGATATACATAGAACACATATGTCATCCATCTTCTGCAAATAAAAGAAACATTAATGTTAATATTTCAATATAATTCACACTTCAAACTTACATGTAAGTATAGAAGTATCAGACAAATAAAACTGCATAAGGTGTTATGTCGCATTCCTTATATATAAGACATATATGCTTTTGCTTAATTAGATTTTACAAAAATCCCCCATGAGGCCTTTTTAATAAGCAAGACGTCTGACCAGTCTGCACTCCGAATTTATATTCCTATTATAATATTTATGTTATTACAGTACTTAATCTTTTATGAATGGGATGTATAATATTTGCATACTCATTCAAACATCACACCTGGAACCTCTTCATAGAAAATGTAGCTTGACCCTGTTACATGCAGTATGTCTACAAAATGCATTCAATTTGAACATATTGTATAGATCAAACTTATAACTAAAATGTTTGTAGCAAATTAGATATAAATATTATTTTCTACACATTGAATAATATAATTGTAGACAATGACATTATTTGCTAGTATAACTAGTTCTTGTGAAGTAAATTTCACATGTGAATCTAAATGTCCGAAATAATTTTCAGAAAAAGAAATGAAGAGTAGGGGTAATTCTGTAGCGTATGTACTCCAATCTTTATGTCAAATTCTATGAATGAGATATATTTTATGCAATATGTAAGTCCTTACCTTTCATTTTCTATATACATTTTGCAGCTCTATAGTTATGATTATGAATGTATATGCATTTACTGCTTCCAAAATAGCCTTCATTGTAAAATGATGCTGAGAATACGCCTGTTATGACAACATAGTTTAACAAAAAATGCCTGCATATATTTTTCTACATTTTGGATACGTTATATTAGACACATTAAGTAATCATTTGCTATAAAAATAAATTCTGTTGCAATTTGTCACGGCTTAAGCTATTTTTCACCTAGCAAGTGGACTATAGAAAGTTTTGCAGTTGCTGTACACGGTAGTAGAATTATGTTGTAGTACAGGTACTGTGGCATTCACTAAAAATATAAGTTTTGTTATAAGATATATATACATATATATACATATAAATATCCATATATATGCATATATATACATATAAATATACATATATATATGCATATATATACATATATATACATATACATATGTATACATATACATATCTATATATCCACACATATATATATATATATATATATATATACATATATTTATACATATATATACACATATATACAGTATATATATATACATATTTATACATATATATGATATACATACATATATATACAAACACATATATATGTATATATACATATATATATATACATATATATAAATATATATCTACATATATATATTATATATATATATATCTATATACATATATATATATATATATATATATATATATATATATATATATATATCTATATACATACATACATATATACATAAATATATATATATATACATATAAATACATATATATAGATATATACATATATATACATATATATATATGTTTATATATACATATATATATTTATATATATGTATATATACACTATATATATATATATATATATATATATAGGTATGTATACATATATATATATATATATATATATATATATTCATATATATATGTGTACAGTATATATATATATATATATGTATACATATATGTACTGTATATATATATATATATATATATATATATATATATATATATATATATATATATATATTTATATATGTATGTGTATATATATATATATTATATATATATATATATATATGTATATATATACACATATATGTTTATATATATATATATATATATATATATATATATATATATATATAAATATATATATATATATTTATATATATATATATATATTTGTGTATATGTATGTATACATGTATATATAAATATACATATATACATGTATATATACATATATATATATGTATATGTATGTATAGGCTACATATATATATATATATATATATATATATATATATATGTGTGTGTGTGTGTGTGTGTACAGTATATATATATATATATTTATATATATATATATATATATATATATATATATATATATATATATATGTATGTATACATATATGTACTGTATATATATATTTATATGTGTGTATATATATTTATATAATATATATATATATATATATATATATATATATAGGCTATATATGTGTGTGTATATGTATGTATACATGTATATATAAATATGCATATATACATGTATATATACATATATATACATATATATATATAGACATGTATACATTATATATATATATATATATATAATTTATATATATATATATATATATTTTACATATATACACATACATATATATATATATATATATATATATATATATATATATATATATATCTTCATCACAAAACCACGAGCATGAAATTTCCATTTGACACGTTATATGGTTTTCTGTATCGTGAACAACCGAATCCGCGAAGAGCAAACCCAAAAATAAGGAGGGATAACTGTGCTGTTCTTTGTTTATTTTAATATTTTCAGCATAAAAATGTATCAAAACTAGAACATGCTTAGGATTATATTATTGAAACCTTTAAGGTATCATTTTCTGTGAAAGAATTTCAAATCTCATCAATCTTAGGATATATACAATGCTTAATTGATACTCAAGCTTCACGGATTAAACATCTCTTATTTCAGTAATAACGGACATCTTTAAGCCTGTCAGCATTAAAAGGCTTCTAGTGGGTTGGTCTGTTTCTTATACTTGGGATATGGTTATAAATAATTTTAAGGTTCACTTTTTAAATCTTCGGAAAACCTTTCACTTACAGATTTCTCTATAAAAATTTTATTTATTTACATTGACTCAGCTAAACGTATAATAAACTGCAAGCACTAGCCTATCTTTTAAGGTGGGCTTTGAGGACATGTTTATTGTCTTTTCAAATCAATCAATCAATTTTTTTTTCCATCCTTCAAAACTAAGCTATTCTAGGGCAAAAAGACTTGCAATTTTTTTCACTTTCCCTCATTAGAAATGGTTGTAAGCATCACATCTGAAAATTTTTTTCTCTGTCTATTGCTATTACTTGTAGAATTACCTGTTGTGTTACTTTTCGTATAAGGGATTTTTATGACTCAGCCTATATTTTGTACCTTCTCTAGGTATAAGTCTTTATCGTGAAACAACTTTTTTCTTAGCCCCTGTGAAGTGGAAAGTGCAATTACCTGATCAGTTAAAATGTCTTCTAACTCATAAACTCTCACATAGCCACTAAATATTTTAGCGTCACAAAGCCATCTGGAGTTTCACCTGACATTTGATGCCTTGATTTTCGAACTGTCACCAACAAAATATTTATTGGCTTGTAGAGCAAAGTATGTAGTAAGAACCTGATTGCCACTTCACTTCACTTGTGCACTTGCTGGTTTCAAGCTCTTAAAGATTTCACGGACCTCTTGACTTGCAGCGTGTAGTAAAAGGGATTCTTTTTTGCACCTTTGCATCCCCATAAATCTTAAAATTATCAATACAGTTTTTTTCATCTTTTAGCAGCAGAATTTGGATCCACTGGCATGCAGAATTTCTCTAGGCCCCCTACTTAAAAAAAAACATTGTTCATTGCCAATTATTGTAACTGGACTTTAGGTATAAGCATCTGTTATTCAATACCTTATTGACTTTTGAACTGCTTGCCTTTAGATAGCAAATATATTCTTTTAATAACGGCACTGTATTTGTATTGCCAATTTTTACAAGTTCGGTAGGTGTTAATAAGATGTCTGGTGTATGAAGGTTTTTATTGATTAAAACCTAACATGCATATTGCATGGCTGCTGTGAGACGACGACTATCGTTGTTTGCACACAAAAGAGCTTAAGCAATCAAATACAATCAAATGAACATCAAACTATGAACTGTATACAGTAAAGTAAAAGAATTGTATCTATTATTTGAGTTGAACTAACACAATTATACTCATTATGAGATAGTCTTGATAACATGTAATTCTGAAATGCATTTGAAATACTGTAACAGTTATGATTATTTACATAATCAAAGTCATACACCAATGGATGCTATAATTGTTGCGTGATACATGCAGCACTATAACATAACATTAAGCTTTGCTGTTACATAAGACACATAACTTGCTACTACATGCAATTCACGTCTATGACAAATATGGGAAAATAAGTAAAATTATTAATTTTAATGGTGTTTCACCTGTTAAAATACATCTAAATTCACTATAGGCCTGAAGAAGGCAGGGTGTATTAAACTTATATTCATTTGTGGAACAATTAGGTGGAGGCAAAAACAATATGGTCATCCATATTTCTTCTTGCTGCTGACTATTCAAGAAGTGTATTTTCAATGCCTGTTTAGGTATGGGGACACCTAAATGGATTGTTACAAGTGCTTTCATCTCCAGGTAGATGTCAGTCTTTTACCATAATTTTTTTTTCATTGTTAATTTTAATTTAGCAATTAGGCATATTCAGTATGTCCTGTCACTTCTAGAAACCATCTCTTTAAGTGACATTTAACCCTTCTAATAGCAGCAAATATATTCTAGTGTCTGTGTGAACTTTCTTGGTACCTCAATGGTTTGTGGTTTTCCGTTACACCACCATCCAAGAAGACCGTGGCCCCAGTATTTCAGCAGGTGTGAAGTGTTGGTACCTAAGTCATTATCATTATCATCTATAGCTTAATTTAATAGCACATTCTTCCTCATATTCATTTCCCATATTTCTCAATTGTCCTTGTTATATATTGAGCCACATCCACGATTTGTTGGGCATTCTAAGTTCTTTAACATTTTTGAGTTAATCCTTTGAAGCCTTTTGCTTCGTATTTTCCTCCATTCCACCTAACTCGCATCTCAAATCATCTTTATTTGTTCTTTTAAAGCTGCTCTTTAATTCTAGCATGATAAGCCATTTTTTTTATAATAGCCTCTCGCGCAAAATCTCTCTATAAATCCTATTCTGCCCTTACCGTCTGGGAATCTCGACTTTGTCATATTCCATTTTACAGCAAGATTCTTTTCAATCCTTAATGTCTTGTTTAAGTTTCTCATTTTAATAATTTTTTACTTATTTATATTGTCCTTTTTACATATTTCTATTACACTTCCACCCCAGAATTCTTTGTCAATCTTTCTTATTTGATTTTTTACAATTTCTTACACAAATCCTTTTCCTTCTGTTAATACTCTATTGTCATTTAACATGATCTTTTAATATTCAGTCCTGTTATCTACTGGCCATATCCATGTCTTTGCTATAGTTCCGAGTATGGTGTTGCTGAGGATTGTTCCAGCATTCCTTTCATTTGTATTACATGTTTTTTAATTCCTTCATTTCTCTCTTTTATCCCCCTCCCATATTTCTTCATTGACCGAAATAGTTGGGATTACTACAGTTTTATATTATTTTTGGGTTAGTGTTCTTTGTGGTGTCTAAGAACTTTCCTTTGAAAGCATAGAACAGGGAATCCAGTATGTCAAGAAAATACCAATACAATTTGTTCTCTCTGCTTCACTGCCAGTGTATTAATGTTCACAGTACAGACTGGGTGAGTACAAGGAAGACTTACGAATTCAGGCTCTATAAAATTCGTCACAGCACCTCTTATGCCAAAATACGTCAGACACACGGTGATAACACTGAGAACCAAAACTAGTACCCGAACGGAGGCCACATGTTCACTAATACACGTTCAACTACTACCGGTATCTTTTGAATTCGTCAGCGAATGCAATGCGTGAGGACTTTTCCTGCATGCTTTCAGTACCAAATGGTCAGGCATCTACCTAAACCATTATGTTGAGGACACTTGATTAACTTCCAATTAAATGTGCCAAATTCTTCTGTCTCCTCATGTTTACTTTGAGGTCTTTACATGCACTGAATGAAGTTACAAAGTAATAGTGATTGTTTCAGGACAGCATGGAAACTGGTTTAGCTTTAAAAGTTTGTCCTTATTCTTCTTTAGAGTTTCACTTGGTTTTTCATATTGTTTAGCGAGTATAAGTTGCAGTTCTTAGTTTTTGACTTGCGTCGGTGGGAATTATTTACATTTTCGGAATAGAACCCAGATTAGTGTTTAGGTCTAGTATATTATAGTCTCATATATTTGTTAGCCAGCCTAAGTCTTGATCTCCATGGTAAAGTTTCAGACTAAGAACATTCTTATAGTTATCGGCATATACGCATGGTTTGCCTATGTTGTTGTGAACTACATGTCAAAGTTTAGGTTAAAGTATTTTGTTACATCTTTACCTAGGTGTTTTAAGTTTTTTATACAAGAGTGTCTGGCAGCAGGATTGATAAAGACTTGGCCTTTTGTTTGATGTCTTGATTTTAATTCCACTCTGAAGTAACTGCAATAATTGGACTTAACAATTTACCTATTAGGCTAACACTTTATTATTTAAAAATTACACCAACCTCAATTAGATTAAGCAAGGGTTTGGCATATTTTATGCCTTGAACTGACACACATCCACAGGTTATTTGTGGGAGTTAATCCAAAATAAGGATTTGATATATAACTGAATATCCAACTCATTCATAGGTCCTTTTTCTGCATTTTCATTTATGTACATGTACAGTTTGTAAATGTGATAACATGATCCAGGTAGAGAAAGACTCTTCCCTCCTCAAGGAAGAGTTTTTCATATGTACCAAGGGCAAACCCTTTTTACTCCTCCTGGAACTAAAACCTTCACCCCCTATATTCTTGAGTAGATGTCGGTTGATGGAATGGCAACTCATTTTATATTACTAAACTTTGAGGGCTGCTTTTTTGCTATTGTATACAGCAGGGGAACCCTACTCTCTACAGTGTTTCTGTATGCCGGTGAGTGAATACACTTGTGCGACCCTATAAATGTCCTGATTCAACACGGATGACAATAGGCTATCGAGTGCAATATAGCTACAAGTTTTCGTGAATAGTCGGTGATTAGTTTGAGGTCAGAAAAGTGGGATAAAACGTCGGTATAGGATAGTTATCTTGTGAATTACTAAAAATCTGATCAAGATGGCGCTCTATAATACAGGCAAAGCTTGGAGGGACATTGCTGCCATCAGCAAAAGTAAATTCCATGAGTTGGCGAAACAAGAACTCGACCGTCTGATAACAGGTTGCTTGTAACTCCAACCAGTGTGACGGAAAAATATTCGCAGACATATTGAAACAATATGATACAACAAACTGGAGCAAATTTGTGGAAAACATCAGGAAAATAATAGAAGACATTCCAAAGAAGATCCAAGTGATAAAGAGACTTATAAAGAAAGTTTACATCAGTCAACACATTCCACCAAAGAACAATAAGAAGTCCAATATGGTGAATAGGCTAATTGATGCATTGGGAAAAAGAATGCCAAAATGGTGCAATACATGTAAGATATGGTATTCCATTAATAATCCTCAACTACTGATTTGAAAATGCGATGCCTGTCATGTTCCAACACACCCTACATGTGCTGAAATACAGCAAAACATAAAAAATAGAGAGACAAAGGTATTCTGCTCAACATGCTTAGGCTGGATAGAAAATATAATTAAGTCGAGACTAAATCTGCCCTCCAACAACATACTTACGAAGAAATAAATTGTCAGATAGAAACAAATAATAAACCCAAGAGACTCTACCCGGACCTACATACTTTTAGGGAAGAGCAAGAAGAAGAAAAAAAAGAAAAGAAAGATATAGTCTGTAATTTGCTGAAAAGAGGGAATTGCAGATTTGGCGAAAGATGCTACTACAGTAGACCCCCGCCATACGACATTAATCCGTTCTGGAGTTGGTATCGTATGGTGAAAATAGAATAGCTAATGCGTACAAAACTCCAGGTAAAAACATTGAAAATTAGTACGTAACAAAATAGTATAGTAAGCACTGTACTATAGTATACTTATATATAATATACATGTACTGTACAGTACATGTATATGATTAAAAAACATTACAGGTTTGAATAAAAATTACATACTGTACTGTAAAGGAAAAATTAAATTTTATTTACCTTTGGAGTGACGTGACTTAAGCTGGTAGTGGGTGGAGGCAGAGGGGGGAGGAGACGGTAGATATAAAAACGGATCAATGCTAATTATGTTATGTACACTTAATGATAAATTTATTCTTACTGTTACTGTAAACACTTGAAATTAAAAATGCTTTTTTTTATTATTTTTGTCTTGAAATTTTTTTATTAATTTTTTTTTTAGAACTTAAGAAATTACTCTTTTTTTAGCTTTTTTTAATAGAATCACTTATATCATTTTTGCTTTCTAACACTTCTCTTTTGGAGAAATATCTATCCAAAGAAGCCTGTTTCTGACGATTCCTCAACATATTTCTAAAATGACTCTTTCACTTGCCATTAACACTCTCCATAAGACGACCTGTTCAAGCAAAGCATTAACATGTTCTTTAAATAAATTCTCTCTCTCTCTCTCTCTCTCTCTCTCTCTCTCTCTCTCTCTCTCCTTCTTCACTGTTAGTGTTAGAGACGTCTATTATTTTTTTCTGAGAGAGAGAGAGAGAGAGAGAGAGAGAGAGAGAGAGAGAGAGAGAGAGAGAGAGAGAGAGAGAGAGAAATGTGTAGTGTACATATGATTTTTAACAGCGTTAACGAGTTGAAAGACAATTAAATGTAACTAAAAAAGCAATATCAGCGAATCTGAATTTCTTTATTAACTAAAACAAATATACAGTACTGTATATACAAATACACTCGTTTGTGTATGCACAAACACACACACACACACAGGTGTAGGAATTCCTACGCAGGAGGAGACACGATCGGCGAGGAGGTAGAGATGGTGACTGCGATAACGTACCGTAACTTACACTGCGGAAATTTTAATCTAACTTAGCTTATTTATTTTTTTTTATTTTTATATTTCATATTTTTTACTATTTTTTTCTTTTGATTTTTAATTTTCATCACTGAGTTACGATACGTTACGTTATCGCAGTCACCAATCTCTACCTCCTCCCCAACCGTCTGTCTCCTACTGCGTAGCAATTCCTACACCTGTGTGTGTGTGTGTTTGTGCATACGCACATGAGTGTGTATGTATCAATATTTGTTTTAGTTAATAAAGGAATTCAGATTCGCTGATATTACTTTCTTGGTTACATTTAATTGTCTTTCAACTCGTTGACGCTGTTAAAAATCATATGTACTCTAAACACATTTTTGCTTAATCTCTCTCTCTCTCTCTCTCTCTCTCTCTCTCTCTCTCTCTCTCTCTCTCTCTCTCTCTCTCCGAAAAAAAAATAATAGACGTCTCTAACACCCTAACAGCGAAGAAGAACAGAGAGAGAGAGAGAGAGAGAGATTTTATTTAAAGAACATGTTAATGCTATGTTTAGAGAGAAACAAATAGAGAGAGGACTTTTTTAAAAGAGCTTGTTAATGCTATCTTATTTTTCTTTGCTTCACTTTTTTCTTTCTTTCTGTTCGCCACGCTGGCCCTTCTCACAAATGATCGTTGCCAACAATCTCTTTGTCCTTTATCCCTATCAACAAAAGGCGTTCCATCTCTTCCTGGGTATTGCTACGATGTCTTGTAATAATAGTGACGTATGAGCGTGGGGGTAGGCTAGTGACTCGCACAGTCGTACGCGTAAAAACCACCAAGTTTGAATTTTGGAATTCGATGCCGTAATGTGGGGAAAATGTCGTAACGAGGGGACGAAAAAACATCATATTCTACACCGTAACGTGAAAAAAACGTAAGCTGGGGACGCCTTATCCCGGGGGTCTACTGTACAAGCATCCAAAGATATGCCATAATTATGAAATATATGGTAAATGTGCGTATTTAGACGGATATGGAGACAAATGCAGAGATCTCCATCCACAAATATGCAAAAACCTAAATGAAGGAAAAGGATGCAAATTCAACAAAAAATGTCAATATATGCATCCTGCAACCATGAATGAAAGCATGGAAGCAAATAGAAGGAATTACTGAAAACATCATGGAGCTAAAAATATCAGAAAGAGCAAGCCGAGGTAGATTAATAGTACCAAAAAATATACCAGGAAAACTAAGGAAGGCGCACAGGAATTAATTCACTACGCACCAGCATCGATAATGCAGCGACTATTTAATGCGCTGCCAGATCATCTAAGAAACATATCAGGAGTGAGCGTAGATGTGTTTGAGAATAGGCTCGATAAACACCTAAGATACATCCCAGACCATCCAAGACTGGAAGATGCAAAATACACCGGAAGATGCATTAGCAACTCTCTGGTGGATATACGAGGTGCCTCACACTGAGGAACCTGGGGGAACCCAAACATAGAATAAGGCAATAAGGTAAGGACCTTTACTCTCATATTGTTATAAGCATTCCAAGGCATTCAGCATTGCACACCACATGTTGCTCATTTACTGTCAAATCCACACTATCGAAGCACTTAAGAGAACAAGAAAGTCTTCAGTTTCCTCTTGAAAGCCTTAATATCTTCAATCTTTCGGATGTCTAATGGGGGCTTATTGTAAAGTCTTGGGGCCGCATATTTAAAGAGTCTAGAGCCTACAGTATACATAGTCTAGGTTCCAATAATTTTAAACCATCTGTAGTTGGTAGTAGGTGGGCCTGGGTACCAGCTAACCATTGAGATATTACCGCCAGAGAGTTATTGGGTTCTTTGACTGGCTAGACAGTACTACATTGGATTCTTCTCTATGGTTACGGCTCATTTTCTATTTGCCTACTTATAAACTGAGTAATATGACCTATTCTTTACATATTCTCCTCTGTCGTCTACACCTGACAACACTGAAATTACCAAACAATTCGTCTTTGCTCAAGTGGTTAACTACTGCAATATGATTGTTCAGTGGCTACTTTCCTCTTGGTAAGGATAGAAGAGAGACTTTGGGTATGGTAAGTAGCTCTTCTAGGAGGACACTCCAAAATCAAACCCATAGCCTCTTTACCATGGTCTTCCACTGTCTTGGGGTAGAGTTCTCTCTTGCTTGAGGGCACACTCGGGCACACTATTTTATCTTATTTCTCTTCCTCCTTTTTTTAAGTTTATATAGTTTATATGTGAAACATATGTTGTGATGTTATTGCTGTTTTTAAAGTATTTTATTTTAATTGTTAATAACTTAACCCATTATTTCCTTATTTCCTTTCCTCCCCGGGTTATTTTGCCTGTTGGAGCCCTCGGGCTTATAGCATTCTGCTTTTCCAACTAGGGTTGTAGCTTAGCAAGTAATAATAATAATAAATAATAATAATAATAATAATAATGATAATAGTAATAACTATTCTCATATCAGCACAATTTGTTGGCTGTACAATATGTAATAATTTTCCTAGATATATTGGCACAGCCATGCTATTGCCCTCTTCTACTCATCAGCTTTATTTAACCTTGAGTGGTGACTACTATTTAGTTAGGGGAAGAGATTTTCTCCTGGAGAGTTTGACTATTGAATGATAGGAAAAACGCTTTAGCCTTCTATGGTTGTATTAATTGAGTTAGTCTTATTCTAGTCTTAATTTTTTCACTTTTATCTGTAATGTCAAGTAGCTGTATAATACCTTTTGGGATGTAGGAAGGTAAGCTCCCTCCTTATATGGATCACTAATAATTATTTTCATTTAGCAATTTTCTGTTGTAGATGAGTGAAATTAAATATGTGTAACCAAGCTGGTTGCAGTAATCTTACCGACTCAAAATGGTTCCATGGCCACTGCTGTTGTCATTGTGAGTGTTGTCCGTCTTGGGGCAGGGTTTGGGTCCCTATACGGGAGCCTTATCTATCTGCAATGGGTCCATGCTGTAAAGAATTTGGTTCTATTAGCTCAAGGTTTGAGAGAGAGAGCTCTGTTTTTCTCCTTTCTATGTGGGTGAAAGGTTTGGATAAGATCATGGACCCCTCAGGGAATTAGCATAGAAAGGAACTCCCAGATCTTATCTGCCCATCATAATTTAATTTGGCAGTTAGTAGTTTTCATAAAGGGGTCATAGTAAACTAGGTCCCCAACCAAGTAGAAGATCTTGAGTCAGAGATTAATATAGACCCTGAGGAGGAGGCTGGTTTACCCAAGGAGCTATGGGAGGAGACCTCGGTGTACCCCTGGGAGGAAGCCTTTTGCTGCTTACCCCGTGGTTAGCCAGCTAGCTAGTTCAGGGCCAATTTACCCTCTTAACGAGAGAATGCCTTGATGAAGTCATTGGGCTTCAGCACGGCATATCATTCCCGTGCTGAAGGCTTGTGACGGGCAAGAGGGCTCTCGAACCGGGGAATTTCTTTTCCTCAGTTTGACTCTAAATTTCTCTCATTCTTTTTCTATTACCTCTTATTGCTTATTCCTCCTTCATAATTATCAGCTGTCTCCAACCTTGCTGTCAAAACTCTCTTACCCATTTCACTGTCCAGGTTTTTTAGAGGGGACATTGTATCCATGATCGGTTTTTATTTCAAAATCAATTGTGGGAGCTGTGGTGGTCTTGCCAACTGCCCGAAAATGTTTGGACACCTAGGAGTGTCAGTATTCCCATACTGGCACGCGGAACTATCTCTTAGGAAATTTGGCCTTCGGATTCCAGGGGTTGGCGATTTCATAGAGATAGGACTCTCGGCATTCTGTCCGGTTTGCCTGCCACTATGATTAGAGTGGGGATGATTGTATTCTTGAAATGCTCTCAGTCCCATCAAGCGGGTTTGGCATACACTTGAGCCACTCTAATCATAGAGGTACCATCCCTTTGTGGTAGGGTAGGGAGTGGACATTTGGTAAGCAGCTTTCACAGGTGTCATTGATGGAGAAATTAATTCCAGGAAAGGCTAACGGTGTCTTCTTTGGAATTTCAGACAGTCTTAATTTTTTCTCTCCCTTAAACTTTATTTTTTTCCATTGTTTTTTTTTTCATTGTTATTATGACCCCTTCCCTCCCCCTGAAAAAATAATTAATGAGTAAACTTAATATTCCCCGTACCCCTGGATCAAATGGCGAACCCCAGACACCGTTGACGACTTCTGCTTGTTTAAATAGGGAAAGCTCTGTTGACAATCTCGGCAATAAAAAGGATTCCTCCAACAATACTTCTCTGACCAGTGTTGTTAAAGACAATTTATCGGCACTGGTGGAAAATGATGCTTGTAATAACAGTAATACTTTACTCTCTGGTTCTGGCTCATTACCAGATCCAACAAAAAATCTGAAATTTCTCCACTTAAAAAACATACCAATTGGTTGTAGCTATGACATAATTCATGAAGCCTTCTGTAGATTTGGGGCAATCAAAGAAATTTTAATGGAGCTTAATGGTAGTAAAGGCTTTTGGGAAGCTTGGGTATCATTTTCAAGTTTTGAGATTGCTTTATAAGCAAATAAAAATTTAGAGAGCATAAAAATTGACAATTGTTTGATTTCTGGGGCTCTATGTGATAAAGCACCAAGACACCTAGAGGTAAATAAACCAGAAGAATGGATGGAGAAAGAAATAGAGCATAGACTTCCAGAAGTAAGAACCCCCAAGCCCCCAACATGGATAATTGCATCTGGGAAGATAGATAATTATAACTATTATAAGATTAGTAAATTTATACAAAAAAAAGTTGGTTTAATTAAAAGTAAGGATATTAGTAGATACGGTAAGCAATCTGTTTTGATTAATGCAAAATCAGATACTTAAGCTCACATGCTTTGTGGCATGAAGATTGCAGAAATTGATCCTATTAAGGATATTAAACCACATATGAGCTTCAGCTATGGTAAAGGAGTAGTTTTTGATAAAGATCTATATGAATTTTCAGAACCAGAAATTCTGGACATGTGCCCTGCTAATGTTTGGAAAGTAAGAAAGATCCCTCAAACAAGCATGGTAGTTTTAACATTTGAAACCCCTGTCATACCAGATCATATAATTATTGAGAATGAAAGAGTACGTGTTCGAGAATATAAACCTAGGCCTTTACAATGCTTTAATTGTTTCAAGTACGGTCACCCTTCCGGGTACTGCAATAATACTAAGATCTGTATTAACTGTTCTTTGTTAGAACATGGCCAATACAACAGAGATACAACCTGTGCAAACTGTAAAGATCATCATAAATCAAATGATAAAAGATGTAGAGAATACAAGAAAGAAGAAGCTGCAATCTTGAAAGCAAATGCTGAACATATAACTGTAGGTTATGCAAAGCATTTACTCAATCGGCAAGTTAATTTTGCCCGCGCGGTTAAGATGCCAACAAAAGATTATAATCCACTACCCCTTACTACCACAGGGGGACCAGTGGCAGCACCTGGCCCGTCAGGTGCATCTCCCTTAATGGTAGTAGCCCAGCCATCTGGGTCAAGTGCTCAGCCTATAAAAGCCAGAGCACAAACCTCCAAAGAGGTCAATATGGTTTCCAACACACCAAAAGTATTGTCACCGATAGGAGCATCTCCCCTAGAGGTAGTAGCCCAGCCTTCTGGATTAAGTGCTCAAACTGTTGAAGTTCTAGCACAATCCTCCAAGGAAGCCAATGTGGCTTCCACCACCTTAAATGTATTGTCTCAGGCAGAATCTCTACCTGATTTGATGGAGATTGGAAAACAAGATCTTCCAAAGAGGAAAAGGTCCCCATCATCCTCACCTTCATCCAAGTCAGGTAAGTGCCCTACTGCTCATGATCCTAAGGTTGACTCTTATAAAGATCCTAGAAAGAAAGAAAAGAAGAGTGGTGGCCTAGTAAAGCCTTGCATCTCCAGGCCTTACATGGCTTCATCTGAAAAGTCCTTAAAGACAAATGAGACAAAGAAAAATAATAACAAAAGATAATGTCTATCATCCAGTGGAATTGCAGGGGTCTAAGTACTAGCATTGAGCAAATAAAAACTTCAACCAGGGACTCAGACACGAAGGTAATTTGCCTACAGGAAACCAAGATCAGTGACAAACCTTTTAACCCTGGACTCAATTATCATTTTTGTAGATCCCCTCCTTTGCAAGCTGCAAGAGCTCAAAGTGGTACAGGTTTTATTATTCACAAATCTGTAAAATTGGAAACAATCCCACTCAATACACCACTACAGGCATGTGCAGTTAGAACTCATATCGGGAAAAAAATTACTTTATGTTCGCTATATATTGAACCATCCTTAGAACTTTTCCTCTTAGATCATGCTGGTAATCCAAGAAGGCTTAGACTTTCTGACCTCCAAGACTTGATCAATCAGCTTCCTGCCCCTTTTATTTTAATGGGTGATTTTAATGCAATGCATACTTTATGGGGTGGAAATGTGTGCGATAGATGGGGTAATCTTGTTGAAGAATTAATCGACAACAATGATGTAATACTAATGAATGATGGTTCTCCAACTAGGTATGATGTATTCCACAACTCTTCATCAGCCATTGATTTGTCAATCTGTTCCTCATCCATTCGATTGGACTACCTTTGGTCAGTAAATGAACACCTACATGGCAGTGACCATTGGCCAATAATGTTAAATTATGTCCATAATCTTCCTTCTCAGTGTCCACCAAAATGGAAGATAGATGAGGCAGACTGGGCAGCTTATGAAAACTGTTCACACACTGATAAAGAATATGATGAATTTACATCTCAAGTGCATGCCTATCAACATCTTGAAAATATTATTGATGATAATGCTAGCAAGTTTATACCTAAAACATGCGGTTTACCTCATCGCTCTGTTGTTCCTTGGTGGAGTAAAGAATGTGCCAACGCAAGAAAAGTGACCCGAACTTGCTTCAGAAGATACTTGAGGACAAACTATTTAGCAGATAGAATAGCATATCTCAGAGCCTGTGCCAAATAATAAAAGAATTTTTTAAAAAGCAAAGAGAGCATCTTGGAAAAAATATATATCTAATATTAATACCAAAACTCCTTCAAAGGAAATATGGGACAAGATTAGAAAACTTCAAGGTAAATTCGTCCCTAAGCCTCTACCAATATTAAGGGAAAATAATAGATATATATCTGACCCCAAAGATGTAGCAGAGGTTCTTGCTAAGCACTTTGCTCATGTATCAAGTGCTGACAACTATTCCCCAGCATTTCAACAAATTAGAGCATCAACATCTGTTGTTCCTCCTGCTTCTTCAAATACTGAAGCTTTTAACCTGCCTTTTAGTATGGAGGAGATGCAAAATGCTATCTCCAGCTCTTCTTTAACTGCCCCAGGTGAGGATGGCATCCGGTATGAAATGATATCACATCTTCCAGCGGATACCAAGGAATTTTTATTAGAAACCTTTAATGGTCTATGGGCTTCCCATACATATCCTGATTCCTGGCATACTTCAATTGTAATTCCAGGCCACAAGTCTGGTAAAGACCCAGAACTGCCATCTAGTTATAGGCCCATATCCTTGACCAGTTGCATATGCAAACTATTTGAGAGAATGATCAACAACAGACTTGTGTGGTATCTAGAATCAAAAAATCTTTTATCTAACAGACAGTTTGGTTTTAGGAAGAACCGAAGTACTCTAGACCCTTTGCTGATGTTATCAAGGGAAATTTCAAATGCTTTTTCTAACCAAAACCAGGTGGTGGGTGTCTTTTTTGACCTCGAAAAGGCATATGACACCACCTGGAGAGGTGGTATTTTAAAGCAATTGGCCTCGTGGGGTATAGGAGGACATATGTTCTCTTTTATTGAAGAATTTTTATCAAACCGCTCAATTAAAGTGAGAGTAGGGTCAGAACTATCTTCATCCTACATGCAAGAAGAAGGTGTCCCCCAAGGCAGCGTATTGAGTGTGACCTTGTTTGCTGTTGCTATTAATAGTCTCATTAGTCACATACCTCCTGGCATACAAGGATCACTATTTGTCGATGACTTTGCAATTTATTGTAGTGGATCATCTGCACTACAAGCATGCCAAAATCTTCAAATTGCAATAAATGCTGCTTCCGCATGGGCAAATTCTCGTGGATTCATGTTTTCTCCTCAGAAGACCAAAGCCATTCGCTTTACTCGTACTCGTAAAAGGGAAGAGATCCCCACCCTTTTCTTAAATGATTGTATTTTGCCATATGAGGATAGTGTCAAGTTTCTTGGAGTCATTTTCGACAAGAAAATGACATTTGGTCCCCATATAAATGACTTGTCTATCAGGGTTAAGAAGTCACTGAACATTCTGAAAGTGATATCGCATTTTGATTGGGGTGCTGATAGAACAACTTTGCTTAGAATTTATACATGTTTGTGTCTGAGCAAGTTAGACTATGCATGCCAAATATATGGGTCAGCTACAAAGACTACTTGGAAAACTTGATATTGTTCACAATGCTGGGCTTCGCATCTGCACAGGTGCTTACAGAACATCTCCCATTGACAGTCTCTATGTTGATTCTGGCATACCTCCCCTTTCCATTCGCAGAGAGGAGTTGAGTTTGAGGTTTTTAGCTAGGTCCCTTGCTGTGAGAAACAATCCTAACTGTAAATATGTTAGGGCGCCTTTAGATCGGGCTCCTAACAGATCTAGAGTGCCTAAGCCTTTGGAAGTACAGCTGAAAAATGATGCTAGAGAAGTAGGATTGTTAACAGCACAGATAGCATAGGTAGGATATCCCAAGTCTCCTCCTTGGTGTAATCCACCTGTTAAAGTATGATTTACGGCAGGAGGGAAAAATACCTTACCTAGTAGGGTAGTGAAAAGCGAGTTTTTAAATCATGCTGCTCAACATCATGGGAAACATGTTTTTACAGATGGCTCCAAATCGGCTGCAGGAGTTGGAAGTGCAGCTGTGGTGGGCGATATTGTTATTAGAAGGAAACTCCCATCCTCTTGTTCAATTTTTACTGCTGAGCTGTACGCAATAATTCTCGCAGTCCAACATATTTTTAAAAATGGCAACAAAAATAGTTTTTATACAATTTTTACGGATTCCAATAGTGTTTTACTCATTAAAACAAATTATGCCAGGCCATCATCTAGTACAAGAGGTGCAGGACTGGTTAGTACTTCTGCAGTCTAGGAAGAGTATCAGTGTTCACTTCTGTTGGGTCCCTGCCCATGTTGGGGTGGATGGGAATGAACAAGTAGATAAGGCAGCAAAGGAAGCTTCAGGGCTAAGTAATCCATCCCCCTTGAGTATTCCTTACAAAGATCTTAAAAGTGAGATTCATCTTTATTGTAAAAATAAGTGGCAAGCTCGATGGTCTGAACTGATCACCAATACAAAATTGAAACAAATCCACCCATTGGTGGATAAATGGTCATCTTGTAATTCTACAAGTAGAAGGGATACCATTATTTTAACTAGGCTGCGTATTGGCCATACACATGTAACGCACAATTATTTAATGAAGAGTGGGGAAGGGAGACAGGCCCCTCTTTGTAATACCTGTCAAGTGACAATGGATGTTAAACATATTTTAGTCGATTGTCCTGTTTTTAATCTTCAGAGGAGGACACATTTACTCCAGGACAAACCTTTAAGAGATATACTGGGGGAAAACTGTAATACCCTGAACTTGAGAAAATTTATACAAAGTATTTGGTTATATTACGAGCTATAATTGATTTTATTAATTTATTTATTTATCTTACCCTTTTAATCCCTATTTATTTCACATCTAGATTTTATTGTATGAAAGTGTTACGATTTGTATTAAAGGTTAAAATGATACTAAATGGTGTGATTGTACAGATATGATTGAATGATTTTCGTTATATAGCGCTGAATGGCCTTTGATGCCCCAGTGCTTGGTTTAATGCCTAAATCCTATATTCAACTCAGGGCCAATTTAAGGATCTGGTAGGCAGGCTAACGGTCTTCCGTGGTTTGGTCAGCTTGCATCTCTTGTGGACGTTTAAAACACATATCGGGAAAAAAATTATGCTCGCTATATCTCGAACTATCTTTAGAACTTTTCCTCTTAGACCACGCTGGGAATCCAAGAAGTCTTAGACTCTCTGACCTCCAAGACCTGATCAATCAGCTCTCTGCCCCTTTTATTTTAATGGGTGATTTCAATGCAAAGCATACTTTTTGGGGTGGAAATGTGTGTGATAGATGGGGTAATCTTATTGCAGAATTAATCAATAACAATGATCAAATACTAATGAATGATAGTTCTCCAACTAGGTATGATATATTCCACAACTCAACATCAGCCATCAATTTGTCAATCTGTTCCTCATCCATTCAGTTGGATTACCTTTGGTCAGTCAACTATCACGTACATGGCAGTGACCATTGGCCAATAATATTAGATTATGCCCACAATGTCCCTTCTCCCTTTCCACCAAAATAGAAGATAGATGAGGGGACTGGACATCTTATGAGAACTGTGCACACACGGATAGAGGGATAGAGAGTATGTGGACTTAACATCTCTAGTACATGCTTATCAACATCTTTCAAAAGTTATTGAAGATAATGACAACAAGTTTATACCTAAAACATGTGGTTTACCTCATTGCTCTGTAGTTCCTTGGTGGCATAAAGAATGTGCCAATGCAAGGAAAGTGGCCTGGACTTGCTACAGAAGATACTTAAGAATGAACTATGAAGCAGATAGAATAGCATACCTCATAGCCTGTGCCAAACAAAAACGAACTTTTAAAAAAGCAAAGAGAGCATTTTGGAGGAAATATATATCTAATATCTATACCAAAACTCTTTCAAAAGAAATATGGGACAAGATTAGAAAACTTAGAGGCAAGTTTGTCCCTAGACGTTTACCAATATTAAGAGAAAATAATATATATGTATCTGACCCCAAAGATGTAGCAAAGGTACTTGCTAAGCCCTTCGCTCATGTATCTAATGCTGACAATTATTCCTTAGCATTTCAGCAAATTAGAGCAAAAACATCTGTTGTTCCTCCTGCTTCTTCCAATACTGAAACTTTTAACTTACCTTTTGGTATGGAGCAGATGCAAAATGCTATCACTAGCTCATCTTCGACTGCCACAGCTGAGGATGGCATCCTATATGAAATTATTTCACATCTCCCAGTGGATACTAAGGAATTTTCATTAGAAACCCTTAATGGTCTATGGGCTTCTCATACATATCTTGATTCCTGGCATTCTTCAATCATAAATCCTGGTCTCAAGTCTGGTAAAGACCCAGAACTGCCATCTAGTTATAGGCCTATAGCCTTGACTAGTTGCATATGTAAATTATATGAGAGAATGATCAACAACAGACTTGTGTAGTATCTAAAATAAAAAAAATAAAAACTTTATCAATGAGGCAGTTTGGTTTTAGAAAGAATCAAAGTACGCTAGACCCTTTGCTGATGTTATCAAGGGAAATTTCAAATGCCTTTTCTAACCAAAACCAGATGGTGGGTGTCTTTTTTACCTTGAAAAGGCGCATAACAACACCTGGAAGGCCAGTATTTTGAAGCAGTTGGCCTCTTGAGGTATAGGAGGACATGTGTTCTCTTTTATTGAATTTATATCAAACCGATTAATTAAAGTAAGAGTAAGGTCAGAACTCTCTTCATCCTACGTGTAAGAATGTGTCCCCCCAAGGCAGCGTACTGAGTGTGACCTTATTTGCTGTTGCTATCAATAGTCTCGTGAGTCACCTACCTCCTGGCATACAGGGGCAACTATTTGTTGATGATTTTGCAATTTATTATAGTGGATCATCTGCACTACAAGTATGTCAAAAGCTTCAAATTGCTATAAATGCAGCGTCTGCATGGGCAAATTCTCGGGGAGTCATGTTCCTTCCTCGGAAGACTAAAGCCATACGTTTTACTCGTACTCGTAAAAGAGAAGAAATCCCCCCCCTTTTCTTAAATGATAGTATTTTGCCCTATGAGGATAATAACAAGTTTCTTGGGGTAATTTTCGCTAAGAAAATTACCTTTGGTCCCCATATAAATGACCTATCCATCACGGTTAAAAAGTCACTAAACATCTTGAAATTGGATCACATTTTGATTGGGGTGCTGATAAGAATACAGTAAGTGGCAGGCTCGATGCCTGAACTGACCACCAATACAAAACTGAAACAAATCCACCCTTTAGTGGATAAATGATCTTGTAATTTTACAAGTAGGAGGGATGATATTTTAACTAGACTGTGTATTGGGCAAACACATACAACCCACAATTATTTAATGAAGAGTGGTGAAGGAAGACAGGCCCCTCTTTGTAATACCTGTCAAGTGACAATAGATATAAAGTATATTTTAGTTGATTGTCCTGTTTTTAATCTTCAGAGGTGGACACATTTTCTCCAGGACAAACCTTTAAGAGATATACTGGGGTAAAATTGTAATACTTTGAATTTGATAAAATTTATACAGAGTATTGGTTTATATCATGAGCTTTAAATAATTTTATTAATTTATTTTTTTAGAGCTTTTAATCACTCCATATTTTACATTTGAATATTGTATGAAAGTTGTGTGATTGGTTTTAGAAGTTAAAATAATATCAAATGGAAGTGTATGGGTATGGTTGGTTAATTTGCATTATACAGCCCTGAATGGCCTTTGATGCCCCAGTGCTTGGCTTAAGGCCTAAATTTTATATTCAATTCAATTCAATTAATTTACAGTGCAAATAGCTGAAAGATCAATCTGCTGTATCTACATTGGCCCCACTATTAAGAATTTACATTCCCATACGCTCCTGCTTTTCTCCTGATCTATCCTCCCCCCAGCCTGGGGACTCTGCAGTACCTAGACTTTCGGGTTCTCAGGCTCAGGAGAAAGCTTCAGTAGGTGCCTATTTTCCTGACCCAATTCTACTTTATTACTGCTGGAGAGTTATTTGGTCCTTTGACTGGCCAGACATTTCTACATTGGATCTCTATTTCTAGTTATGGGCTTATATATCCTTTGCATACACATACACCGAATAGTGTGGCCTAATCTTCCCACATTCACCTCTGTCATCATACACCAGACAACACTGAGATTACCAAACAATTCTTTTTTGCTCTAGGTGTTAACTACTGCACTGTAATTGTTCAGTGGCTACTTTCCTCTTTAGTCTCTTTAGCTATGGTGAGCATTCCAAAATTAAGCCATTGTTCTTTAGTCTCCTTTTTACGTAGTTCTGAATCCAAGTCCCCAGGCAGTGGTAATGGATGCCGTAAATTTAGACTGGACCAAATGGTCTTCAGTGTATCTTTTCCCTATAGTGAGCATAATTTTGAGGGTTTCGAAGATCCGGCTGTGCAAGATGTTCCATGTGATCCCTCAGTAGCCTATGGTTTCCAATACTGCATCGTCAAGGCAGATGTCAACCCTCATCAATCAGCATGGCTATATCAGAGTGTAGGAATCTGAATATCTCCACTTCTGTCTATCGGACTCAGATACTTTACGCTTGGATTTTTTCTCCAGTAT
>NC_090729.1:105576634-105701634 GCF_036898095.1 Palaemon carinicauda
TTTTCCATTTTCACCAACACTCCTCTTCACGCCACATTCTACAGAATAATCTTGTAAGTATTCTGGGAATTACTTCATGTTTGGCCAATATCATCTCAGCATTTATTCCATGGTATCCAGGGGCTTTCTATCTCGTGAGTTTTTTAATGATAGCTTCAACTTCAAACACACTGAATTCATTCATGGGCACATCAAGGTCTTCCTCAGCTTCAGGTATATAAATTAAATTATTCCCTTCATATCTCGTATTCATTGACTCACTTTCATTGACTCACTTAAGTGTTGTGTCCAATGTTGGCTTGCTTTATCTTCTATGGTTATAACAGATCCATCTCTCTTTTATATGGGTATAAGCTTCTTCTTTGTCCCAGTAGAGATTTCATTAATAATTCTATCAGCAGTTCTTATACTATAGCCACTCCCTGAATTAATAGCTTTGTCAGCCTCATCTGCTTTTCTGTCTAAATATTCTCTCCAGTCATTCCTGGCTTTTCGTTTTACTCCATTTTCAATACTCGAATGCTTTGCATGCTCTACCTTGTAGTTTTCATTACTTCCTCGAAAACTTTCAACAATCAATTTTTGTCTTTGTATCCTTTTTTATAGTATCCCGAATATAATTTGATACCCATGGTTTTCTCATTGTAACTACATGCCCCAAAACTTCACTACCAACTGAGTGATTATATGTTTTTAATATCACACTATTCTTCATTAATTGTCTGCTCTTCCTTTCTTAAAGTCTCGAAGACTGCAAATCGATTCCTACATTCAATGGCAAAGGATTCTCTCTGCTCATCTCTTAGAAGATTAGTTTATATCAAATCTAGGTATTCTATCTACATTTCTGTTGGGTGTTTTCAGTTTTAATTTCAGTGTGGCAATGAGGAGCTGGTGATCATTACCAATATCTGCACTTCTATAGCTTCTTGAATTCCTTAAAGTCCTACTCCTCTCTTTATTAATGGCTATATGATCTATTTGATTTTTATAATTGCCACATGGAGAAGTCCATGTATATTTGTTGATGTCCTTGTGTTGGAAAAGGGGACCTCCAGCAACAAGATTGTTCGTTGAACAAGAACTTAGAAAATGTGCCCCATTTGCATTTGCAACTTTGCCAAGACCCTTAAACATCCATCACATTCTCTATACCTTGATTATTCCTTCCAAATTAGCAATGAATTCACCAATCACCATTTCATATCTCTATGAGATCTCATCTATTACACTGCAGTTCTTCATAGTATTCATCATTCCTTTCTTCAAGGGAATCATTTGTTGGTGCATTGCAAACTATGATACTCATATTGAACTGCTTTTATTTAAGCTTTGCAAGTAACAATCTACTATTTACAGCTCTCCATTCCATTAATGCCTTTTCTGCTCTTGGTGTCATCATCATCCCTACCCTTTCTCTTCCAACTCCATCTGTTCTTCCTGAGTATATATATATATATATATATATATATATATATATATATATATATATGTATAATGTGTGTATATGTATATATATATATATATATATATATATATATATATATATATATATATATATATATATATATATATATTGCTTTGGTCTAAAATTTCTTTACCAATCCCCTTTCACCATGTTTCAGTTAAGGCCAAGATATTCAAACTATATTTTATAAATCCATTCTCCTCTTGCTATAACTTCCCAATCTGATTCATGGTTCTAACGTTGCAATTACCAATTTTCAATTTTCCTTTAGTATTTATAAACTAGGAGATTCTTAGCCCCTGGGACTGGGGGCCATTCTGTCGTTTTTGCTTTCCTTAGACTTAATAAATAAATAAATATATATATATATATATATATATATTATATATTGATATATAAATGTATATTTATAGATATATAGGCCTATATATATATATATATATATATATATATATATATATATATATATATATATATAAACTGGAAACATCCAACAGAAATGTGGGTAGAATACCTAGGTTTGATACAACTAAAGTTCTAGAAGATGAGCTGAGCACAAAGAAACATTTGCAATTGAATGTAGGAATTGAATTGCAGTCTTAGAGACTCTATAAGAGATTAAGAGGTGACAATTAACGAAAAATGGTGTGATATCAAGAACATATATCAGTAAGTTGGTAGTGAAGTTTTTGGGGATTGATATCAAATGATACTTGGGATACTATAAAAAGGATACAGACAGAAATTGATTGTTGAATGTTTTCGAGGAAATAATGAAAAAATAGAAGATAGAGCATTTTAAGTATTTCAGTGTTGATAGTGAAGTCTAAACAAAAGTCAGAAATTACTGGAGAGAATATTCAGACAGGAATGCAGATGAGGCTGACAAAACTATGAATTCAGGGAGTGGCTATTGTTTAAGAATTGCTCAAAGAATCATTCATAAATTCTTTTCGTGGGCATAGAAGAAGCAGCATATACCCATCAAAAAGAGAGATGGGTCTGTTATAACACTTGAGATGGAGAAAGACAACGTTGGATGGAACACTGTAGTCAGATAATGAATAAGGAGATATGAAGGGAATAATTTGATTGATATACTTGAAGCTGAGGAAGAACACCTTGATATGCCCATGACTGAATTCAGTATGTTGGAAGTCGAAGCTATCCTTAAAAAACTCAAGAGATGTAAAGCCCCTGGATACGATGGAATAACTGTTGAAATGATATCGTCCGAAAATGAAGTGACTCCCAGAATACTTAAAAGATTATTTTATTGCACAATATTTTTTTTTATATATTCCCTGTTATATCCCTGCGCAGGAAAGTTGTTTGAGACCTCACAACATTGCCCCCCATTTTTTTTTCCAATGTCAAAACCCCCTTTTAGTAACTTTCCAGGTGTAACTAGTGTTTCTTTTGCTTTATCAATTTCTATTCTTCCATTTTTAAAATGTTCCGTCTTTCGTTTAGTATATACAGTAGTTTTAAAGAAAACTTTGTGTCATAGAGGATTTTTAACCAAAGTTACCGTAGATTTTTCTTTGGAGTATAAAGCATTTTAATGTTGCTAGAGCTTATTGCACCCAAACTCTATTTTTACAATCTATTGTGGCTCAAGACATATTTTTCAGTTTCTACTGATCATTAGTGTTCTCAATATTATTGTAATTTTACACCACTTCTCAAGAAGTGGAAACTAATTTTATTAGGTAAACATATATGGAAAGGGAACAATTGAAAAGCTAAGTCTGCAGCCACATATTTGGTTTTGAACAATGTACTCTTTTAGTTCAGAATTTATTTCTTACATTTCAAAATAAAGTCAAGTATTTGTAACAGGATCAACGGTAGAAAGTATGTCAAAACCAAAAATTTAAGATAATGGAAATGCAGTATAATTACAGTCTTTGCGTGATTTTTCATTGTATCAATACTTAGTTGGTCTTTTTGTAATGATTGTGTGATTCAGCTGACTACGTGAAATTTTCTAGCTTATTGCCCAAATCTAAGGAACCGAAACACCTCCCTTTAATGGACAGTAAGATAAAGAAACATGAAAACTAGATTTAGGCCTTAATTTTAGTAGAGTGTATGATATACTCTTGTTTTTATACATAATATTGTATTATAATTCAATAGGTGGTATAGCATATTGCACCGAATTACCTAATAAAATATAGTTATGTATATGAGGCATAATTTCATGTTTCATTATCAGTCTCTTTAACAACTTGTGATAGGCATTGTTTTGGAACTACAAAACTTAAATGTTAGTTAAATATAGGTAGTAGGTTGGCCAATGCATCAGCCACCCGTGGAGATACTACAGCTAGAGAGTTATTGGGTACTTTGACTAGCCAGACAGTACTGCTCTGAATCCCTCTCAGGTTATGGCTCATTTTTCCTTTGCCTACATATACACCAAATAGTGTGGCCAATTCTTTACACATTTTTCCTCTTTCGTCATACACCTGACAACCCTATGATAACTGAGAATTCTTCTTCACTCAAAGGGTTAACTACTGCCTTGTTCAGTGGCTACTTCTACTTGGTAAGAGTAGTAGAGAGACTTCAGATATGGTAAGCAGTTCTTCTAGGAGGACACTCCAAAATCAAACCATTGTTTTCTAGTCTTGGGTAGTGCCATAGCCTTTGTACCATGGTCTTCCACTGTCTTGGGTTAGAGTTTTCTTGCTTGAGTGTACACTCAGGCACTATTCAATCTTATTTCTTTTCCTCATTTGTTAACCTCTGTACCATGGTATTACACTATTTTGGGTAAGAGTTCTCTTCTATCTGTTTCATTATTTCCTTTCTTTACTGGGCTATTTTCCCTGTTGTAGCCATTGGCCTTGTAGCATCTTGTTTTTCCAACTAGGGATATAGCTTAGCTAGTGACAATGATGATAATAAATACTTTGACTATTGGTATTTAATAACTTTAATTCCATTTGTCTTTGTATTTTCTCTTTTATTTGTATGTTTCGTTGGTGTTTATAAAAATGTACATTGTGCAAATAAAAGTGGTAAGAATATGAACTTATGTTTTATGTCTTTTCTTTTGTCGTTTTATGAGCTGTTTCACTGTTCACTGGGCATAATGTACAGTTGTTATCACTATTATATTTACTTTTTTTAAGTCCATTACTAGTTTAGAATTATAAGTACTACATTGGAGTATTCCTGTACAGTACTAGTATTGCAAAGTAGTTCAACGGTTTAAAAGATAATTTATGTTGATTTATAATAGTAAATAAGCTAGAATTATCAGCAACAGCGCAATTGTGTAGTGGTTTTTGCATATAGTATGAAAATTTTTAATCCAATTTTATTTTCAGAGAAATTTGCATGGTTATTGGGAGACAGAAATATTAGATTTTCTTCATAAAACGATTGTTGAGAAGGAATGTCTAGTCACAGTAATGGAAAAACCTTGTGCAGGAGAGCCATTGCAGGTATGTATAAAGGAAGTGGTTTAAAATTGTCCTTTAGCTAAATTATTTTGCCCGGATTTTTTTTTGGTCTGAATATTTGTTTGGAGTCCTGGAAATCTTTTTGTTAAATATATTTTATAATCATTGAGATGATTATACAGTGAACAGCCATGAAAACTTGACATTCATACTCGAAAATTATAAATGCTAAGGTCTAACTGGAGACCATTTTCCTAAATGATTCCATCTCCACGTGAGTACCTAGCTGATGTAGATCTGTGTTGAAGTTCAATATTCCTGCATAGTAATTGTACTTTCAGATTTAATAATGTGTTTTTTATACATTTATAAGATTTTTTACGTTTTTTCTCTTATATAGGAAGATATAAAAATGGGGAGGTCAGCCCCCGAAGAGTTATAAATATATCTGTCACATAGAATGGACCTTTAGATTCTAGGGGCAGTCTAGTCCTGGTGGTAGGACTGTCAACATTTTTACCGGTTTGCTTGCTAACTTAATTAATGATTGCAATGATAAGAATTATTTAAGATTCCCGTTTTTTGCGTATTAATTTTCTTCAGTGACGCATTTCCTAGAGATACATATTGAGTACGTAATATATTTGCGTTTTAAGAAGCAGTTCAATCCGTGAAACTTCAAAACTTCAAACTTTCATTGAATGTTTATATGTTGGAAAGGCTGACAGAAGTCTCTTTTCATAGTTTATTTATGAAAGATTTATTTTAATGCTGGGACTGGTCTTAAAATGTTATTTTAGTGGTTCATTACTTCTGCAGTTTGTATATTTCGTTATTTCCTTTCCTCACTGGGCTATTTTTCCCTGTTTGAGCCCTTAGACTTTCAGCATCCTGCTTTTCCAAGTATGGTTGTAGCTTAGTTAGTAATAATTATAATAATAAGGGGCTATTTCAATTTTTTTTTTAGAAATTTTACATGTTTGTTCGAGTGAACAGGAGCATTTTTGGGATTTTATTGTACATTATTAAAGAGAGAAGAGGACTCAGAAACGTAAGAAGCTATAGAGGTGCAGATGTTGGTAGTGATCACCTGCTTCTCAATGCCACACTAAAATTAAAACTGAAAGCACCCAACAGACATGTAGATAGAATACCTAGGTTTGATAGAAATAAGCTTCTAGAAAATGAGCACAGAGAAACCTTTGAAATTGAATGTAGGAATTGATTTGCCGTCTTGGAGACTTTTAAGAGAGAAAGAGTAGACAATTAATGAACAATGGTATGATATTAAGAACATACATCAGTCAGTGGTAGTGAAGTTTTGGGACATGCAGTTACAAGGAGAAAACCATGGATATCAAATGATAGTAAGGATACTATAAAAGGGAGACAAAGACAGAAATTGATTGTTGAAAGTTTCGAGGACGTGATAAAAATTACAAGGTAGAGCATACAAAGTATTCCAATATTGACAGTGAAGTAAAAAGAATAGTGACCAGAGAGAACATTTACACAGGAAAGCAAATGAGGCTGAAAAAGCTATGAATTCAGGGAGTGGCTATGGTGTAAGAATTGTTCATAGAATTATTACTGAAATCTCTACTGGGGCAAAGAAGAAGCATATACCCACCTAAAAGAAAGATGGATCTGTTATAACAACAGAAGATGAAGAAAGAAAACGTTGGAGGGAACGCTTTGGTGAGGCCATGAATAGGAGATATGAAGGGAATAATTTGATTGATATACCTGAAGCTGAGGATGACCTTGATACGGCTATGAATGAATTCAGTGTGTTTGAAGTCGAAGCTATCCTTAAAAAACTCAAATCCCCTGGATACAATGGAATAAGTGCTGACATGATATTGGCTGAAAATCAAGTGACTCCTGCCATACTTACAAGTTTATTTTATAGAACGTGGCGTGGAGGAGCAAAGCCTGATGAATGGGAACTAGGAGTTTTGGTGACAATGACAAAAAAAAGAGATCTGATTGCAAATGCAAAGTTAATGTTAGTGGAGTCCTATCAAATGAATTTCCAGTGAACACTGGATTACTCCAAGGGAATGTGTTGTCACATATGTTGTTTATCCTCTTCAATGATTTTGTAATGCATAGAACAGTTTGGGATGGTGGGGAAGGATTGGATTGGATTGGTAACGGGAAATTAGCTGTTGTAAAGTATGTTGATTACGCTGTCCTTATTAGCAGAACACCACAGGACATGCAAAGGTTGCGTACCAGAATGCATGAACTATCACTTGAGGTTGGGCTCAAGATAAATAAAAGAAAGACAGAGATAATGAGAGTGGGATATGCGGTGGAAGATGAAATATCATTGGTAGGAGAGAGTATTATTGAGGTGTAATCATTTAAATATTTAGGAACTATGATCTCCAATACAGGGTTTTTAAAATTTGAGTTTGATGAAAAATTGAAACAAAGGAAATCAGACAATGGCTATGTTAAGTAAAATTTGGAAATTAAATCTCAAATTACATATAAAAATCAGGCTATATATCAGTGTAGTGAAATCGGTGTTCCTGTATGGACATGTGTCGTGGTATGACAATGAAACACTTATAGAACAGATTTTGTAGATTTGAAAACAAAGTCCTCAGAAGAATATTGGGAGTTGAATAACAGGACATGATTAGATATAAAACTATAAGAGAGGTTACTCGAGTGCCATATGTGGATGAGATCATTTTTTCTTCCATTTTGCTTAAGCTCTTCACTTATGAGTACTCCCCCATAATTATATGTCTACAGAAGAGCAAACTTGATCTCAATTCTCCTTGTCCTCGTGAATATATTAGTTATAGGTCACCATATGACCACCGAGTAGGGAGCCATGGTGGAAATCTCATATACGTTCTTCTAGATTTCCCCAAATATCTTTGCCTATTCATACACCTCTGCAGGCAAAGGTTGTACAGATTGATATGGGAAGAAAATACACCATATTGTGACGGGCCGAGATAAGGTTGTGACTCAAAAGCAGGATGAAAGCAACTGAGTGAGTTTATTATAGAACACTCTCCTTTATATACAAAAGCTCAAAGCAACAGGAAATTTCCTGTTCAAAATCGACACCGTTACCAATGAGAAAAACAGACATGTTTATTCAGGTTCTTTTTAGTGTGAGGGGAGAGCGAAGATACAAGCAATATATACACAAAATGAACTGTACGATCGTGTGACACACGGTTGGTACATGGCTCCCCCCAAAAAATGACATACTGAACATGTTAAATAGGGCACCCTGAATCTGGAGTGGTAGTAGCAAAAAAAAAAATAAATAAATAAAACCGGCCGATTAGCGGCAGTGACTGGCTGTAGAAGTCGTTGGTTGGGGCATGAGCGAGTGGTGGATGATGGGTGGCTTTGTTGCCGCTCCGGCTCGTCACGGGGTAGGGGTGTGTGTCCTACGGCATTCATAGGCCTACGGCATTCATAGGCGTGTGTGTCCTACGGCATTCACGTCGGCTTCGGTTGAAGTTGAATAGGTGTCCTCTTCGTCCGGAGTGGAGGCGTTGATGGAGGTTTTGAAGGTCATGAAGTGGCTGTCCATAAGGGCGTCGGCTTTGGTCATCAGTTCCTTTATGGGTAAACTATCGACATCGGGTATGGCAGGGCGTACAGGTTCGGGTAAACGGCTTATCCAAAGGGCACGAAGTAGGTTCACCTCACAAGGAGAGCCGTGTGCGGCAGGTTGCAGGCGAGTAATACTGGTCATTTCCCTGAGGGCGAGCGAAACCCTTTGGTCCTCCAACGGTTGGTGAGAGAGCTGAAAAATCTTTGCTATACGGGCGGCTGGCGACGGCAAGTACTGCTGCAGAAGGTATGTTTTGAGGGCGTCATACACTATTGGGGTGTCTCCTTGTTCACAAAGCCAGTCGGATATTTCCGGGAAGGTGTCCTCGGGTATCGGTGCGAGAACATAATCTGCTTTGGTGGTTGAGCGAGTCATGCCCTTGATGCGAAACTCGACTTCTGCACGCTGAAATCAAGCAAACACCTCTCCGCTGGCGAACGGTGAAAGTTTCAATGGGGCAGCCGCAGCACTAACTTCCGTAGAGTCTGCCATAGTACCAACGATTGAGGGGCGAGGGGGAGTGGAAGGCGGGAGGAGCAAGTCACTCCGGGGTCACCAATGTGACGGGCTGAGATAAGGTTGTGACTCAAAGTCAGGATGAAAGCAACTGAGTGAGTTTATTATAGAACACTCTCCTTCATATACAAAAGCTCAAGGCAACAGGAAATTTCCTGTTCAAAATCAACAGAGTTACCAATGAGAAAAACAGACATGTTTTTTTCAGGTTCTTTTTAGTGCGAGGGGTAAGCGAAGATACAAGCAATATATACACAAAATTAACTATGTACGATCGTGTGACACACGGTTGGTACAATATTTTCTCTACTTGCCTCCAAATGACAACATCTCATATGATTTAGTAGAGGTGATTCAACAACTCCCTCAACCTTCTCTTTTACTTGGAGGTTTGAATGGTAGAGTTCCTTTATGGGGCGATGTTTTAGCAAACACCAGGGGCAATATTATATCATAAACTGTAGAAAATGAGGATGTTGGACTCCTTTATACAAGAGAGCTCGCACGCTTTCTTGTTCAGACAGGTACTCTGTCATGCATTGAACTTTCAATTTCAAGCTCTTACTGCCTTCTTGATTTTGATTGGAGGACATTAGATGATTGGCATACTAGTGATCATGTGCCAATCATTATAAACACAAACAGTGGTCCCCCTTTACAAAGATCTCAACGATGGGATCTTGACAAGGCGGACTGGGATAGATTTCATGAGCTAAGTGAGATCGGGGGAATTGCAGAACAGTTTAAAAGTGTTGATGATGCCATAGACTCACTGAATGGAACTCTTCATACAGCAGGAGTCAATTCAATTCCCAAAACAACAGGGTTATTCAAACGACGACCAATCCCCTGGTGGTCTTCAGAACTAACTGCACTGCACAGAGCCACAAAAAGGTCCTTAACTCCATTGTGCAGATGCCGTACTGAGGAGAATTTAGTTATTTGAAAGAAATGTAGAGCACGGTTCCGCCGTGCCATGAAAGGAGCTAGGCGCCAATCTTGGGTATATTTTGTTTCCTCCATTAACAGTAGAACATCAACATCTTCTGTTTGGAGGAAAGTAAAAAAAAATAGCAGAGAAATTTACACCAACTCACCACCAGTTTTGAAGGTAAATGGTCAGTATGTGACCGAAGCAAATGAGGTTAGCAATGCCCTGGCTGATCATTTCTCAAATGTATCATGCAAGTGTGAAACAGCTACAGGTCATCAGTATAGGAACAGTGAAGAAAAGAAAGTTTTAAATTTTGCAAGAGGAAGGGAGGAGTCATGCAATTCTCCTCTTACTGAAAGAGAGTTTGATTTTGCACTTTCTACTTGTAATGATACAGCCCCTGAATCCGATGAAATTCCTTATGCAATGATTAAACATGTACATGTTAATACCAAGTTATTTATTTTAAGTATTATTGATAGAATATCGCATGATCATAGTTGATTAAGTGTTTGGGAACTAGCCATTATTTTAGCCGTTTTAAAATTGGGTAAGGGTAAGATTTTAGCTGCAAACTATCGACCAATTGCATTAACATCTTGTTTATATAAGAATATGGAGAAGATTGTCAATGCAAGACTGATGTGGTACCTGGAAAAGAAGGGCATTTTATCACTTATCCAGTGTGGATTTAGAAAATGCAATCAATGACTGATGTGTTGATACGACTGGAATCCTCTATTTGTGAAGCCTTTACTTCCAAACAGCACCATGTAACAGTCTTTTTTGACCTTGAAAAGGCATATGATACTGCATGGAGATATGGTATACTTAAAACCATTCATGAATTGGGATTAAGAGGAGAGCTACCACTGTTTATTCAATCATTTCTTTCACCTAGATTTTTTTTCAAATGAGTGTGGGAAACTATCTGAGAGGAAATGTCAGGAAGGAGGAGTTCCCCAGGGTAGTGTGCTAAGTGTAACCCCATTTGCACTAGTCATTAATGGGATATCCTCAGTCATTCCCTCAAGATATTCTCTCTACACTATTTGTGGATGATCTCACCATATCATTTGCTGGAGCTAGAATGGTAATGGTTGAGAGAAAACTACAACTCTCAATTGACAAAATTATCCAGTGGGCCAATATGAATGGATTTAAGTTTTTGACAAGTAAAACTGTTGTTTTCCATTTCTGTCGTATTCGGGGAGTACATCCAGACCCGAATATATACATCAAGGTCAATGGATCCCATGTGTAAGTGAAGTTAGATTTCTAGGGTTGATAATTGATTGTAGGCATGCATGGGTTCCTTACTTGAAAGCCTTAAAAGTAAAATGCCTTGAGGCTCTGAATCTTTTTAAAGTTTTTTCCCATGCATCGTGGGGGTGGGGGGGGGGGGCAGACCGCAAAACTTTTAAAACTACACAAGGCCCTTATTTTTTCTAAAATTAGCTGTGGGTGGGAAATATACTCCTCAGCCACCCCAAGCTGATTAAAAATTTTAGATTCTATTTACCCTGCTGGTATGAGATTGTCCACAGGAGCCTTTAGAACTTCGCCTATCCCAAGCCTCCTTGTTGACGCAGGAGAGTTACCTTTAGACCTCTACCGGATTTCTTCGTTATTGGTTTAGGTTGCAAAGAATCCTTAAGTCTTAACCTTGTAAGGCATTATAGATATTTTGAGTTACACCCAAAATCTCCTTAACCTTATGGCTTCCAGGTTAAAACATTAGTTGACTGTTTATGTTAGGCAAAAATAAAGTGCTACCCTGTAGGATATCATTATCCTCTCCATGGAAATTACCGGATATATCTTTTTGTAAATATTTTATTCGTATGAAGAAGAACATGACTACGAAGCTAGGTTGCTCTTTATGGTACATGCTGAAGAACATAGGGATTTAACTTTTATATATACTGATGGCTCCAAATCTGATGTGGGCATTGGATTTGGAGTATATAGAAGTGCTTTTAATTGTAGAGGTGCACGTCCTGTAGCATCCTCTATATTTATTGCCTGCATACTAACCGCTATTGAGAAAATAGCGTCACAAGACGAAGGCAATTTTACCATTTTTAGTGATGCAAGAAGTGTCCTACAAGCTTTAGAAGTTTTAAATTCCAATAATCCTTTAGTTTTAAAGATTTTAATTATTGTTATGAAAGGTATAACAGGTTTTGCTGGGTTCCGGCACACGTAGATGTGTTTGGAAATGAGAAGGCGGATTCACTGGCAAAGAGTGCTGTAGCAGAGTTGCTACCAATAAGGTATCCCATTCCCAGTAATGATTTTTTACCTACAATTGAAAATTTTATTTATAATAATTGGCAATAGCATTGGGATAGTTTACGTGAAACTAAGATGAGAAAAAAAAATGTTATATCCCCTTGCAAGTATAATGGGATGCCCCGAAAGTGGGAGACTACTCATTGTCATCTCTGCATTGGTCACACTCTGATGACAAATGAGTTTTTGCTGGCTGGCCAACATCAAGCATATTGCAACGACTGTTTGGTATCATTGACAGTTATGTTAACCGAATGCCCCACATATAGTAGTGAAAGAAATGGATATGTGTTTGAGGCTCGAGGTGAGGATGGCAGGTTCATCCTTGCCAAGATTCTTGGACAAGCTGTTTCCTACCATGCTGGTGGTATTTTTAGCTTTATTTCAGAAGCAGGTCTTATAAAAGATTTTTAACTTTTAAAATGAAATCTTTGCTATTATGGTTTTTATTGAATATTCTTTTATTGTATTATTTATAATAAACAGTATCGACGTCAATGACCTTAGATGTCAGGATGCCAGAAAATCTCAAATCAATCAATCATGGTGAGGGGTAGATGAAGATAGTTTGGGCAGGCTATCGTACTCCCCAAGAGAGATAAGTTTACCAAACTTTCAACGGGGCGTTGTCTATGGTCTGAGCACTCTTGAGATCACAGAAAATGATGCTGACCTTCTGTCAGATTATCGTCTTGGTGATCGCGTGTCCAGCGATTTCCTTATCCTTAATCCAAAGTAGAAGTTGCGTCTCCATCTCATCATGGATGTGGTTCCTCTTGCTGGAGGAAACAGTCTCACCCTAAGAAGGTGTCGCTGATTTGACGGCTTCCTTCTGTTTAAGGATGGAGCCTGCTGGAGGAAACAGTCTCACCCTTAGAAGGTGTCGCTGATTTGATGGCTTCCTTCTGTTTAAGGATGGAGCCTATTGTCGATGGATTTTAACCATATTCCTTAGGGATCGCACTTAACTGCATGCCAGCCTCATACTTCTTAATTATTTCAAGCTTTGTCTTCATAGAAAACATCCTCTTCTTCTTTCCATGCACATCAGCAACATTCCTGGGTCCCATGGAAATAACGTGTGAATCTAAAATCGCAACACGATTCAGCACGGTAATTAGATGCACGAAAGCAAAATCATCAACTTGAATTCAATGTGAATGATAGCGCTGCTGAAACAAAATGCTCGAGGAACGCTGATGTGTCAATGCATGATGTGATAGATGCAGACCAACTGGAGAACAGTATCTTATGGCGGTAACTAGCATCAAAGTAGGGATATAACCAATGGGAGTGTGGGAGAATGGTGGCGAGTTTACAGTTTTTATTAGTAATAATTTTTATTTTTATTATCAATAATTGTTATTATTATTAATTGTTATTGTTATTAATGATTATTATTATTATTAATAATAATTATTATTGATGATGATAATAATAATTATTATTATTATTATTGTTGTTATTATTAATAAAAATTAAGAAAAAATGTTAAAATCATTTTTAGAAAAATTTAGATAATTTGTATTTATTTTAAACTTTTTTTTTCACATCCCCCCCACTAGCTCTTTAGTCTATCTCAAAATTACTCATGACTAGCAACAACGCCTTACACTAACTCTTTACAATTTCAGTTAGTACATATAACATTGGGTACATCATTTGACAGTTTAATAATATATATAAAAAAAGTCTGTTGGGAATAGCCGATAGACCATGAGAAACAATGGATATACATAAAAACTGAAAATTAGATTATCATCCATTCCTTCTTAAATTGGTCCAATTACATACATTTATATTACATCACAGTTATTAATACAGGCATACACAGTCATAAAACTATCCAGGAAAAATGAGAACCAACGTTCATTGTAGTCCAAAATCAATTTTAAATAATACAAAACTCATTGATTTTGGACTATTACAATACAATAAAAATATTTTATATCTAATATAACTTTGTCACGGTCAAGGAAATTTCACAATATACAACAGTTACACAAACCGTGACTCATTACCATTTTCCTCACACAAGGTGTCCCTTTCCCCAGTCTTTAACTATCTCAATGTGGGATTAAAGAAAAATATAAAGTCATTACCTTACAAAAAAACTTTAAATAAAATAACTTCTGCTCGGTAATTAATTCAGTGGGAGATTTATAGTTTTTCTTCCGAGTCTCAAAATTCTGTCTCGGGACATGCCCCAGGATTCAGCAATCTGCTGGCGAGTCATATTAATTTCTTGCAGCACCTGAGACAGGCAAAGCCGGCGACTCTCCAGGTACAAGCAGGGTGTCTTTAACCGATCGATAACCTTGCCAGTTATCAACATTCTCTGATGTTGATCAGAGATAGATTCCAGACTCAGAAGAGAGCAATGAAAATCCTGAAAAATCAGCCGATGATTCAGGGCAAAACTGTGCTCCAGAAGACCCAAACAGAGCTGTTGCATTCAGGTTAGATACACCCGACTGTCACTTCAGCCTCTAGTTCTAAGCAGTGTTTCAATCTTCCATTCGAATGTTGGAAATGGTTTGAATTAAATCGGCAAGACAAGGCCTCCTCTCCATGACTCGAGGCTGAACTAAAGGTAGGTCAGGAACTGGACCTTTTGACCTAGTCCATGGGGTACTAAATCCACTCGAGGTGGGATTTTCAGGCAACATTTAGTCGTCACAATCGGGTGGCAAAATGCCAAGAAATTCCAAGTCAGAATAAATGGACACTGCTGAGTTAGAAACAGGGCCTTCTAATCTAGCAGGTCATGACAAGTCTGGACTGGAATTCTTGGAGCCAGAAAAAAGAGGTTCTTACAACGGAATGCTGGAAACTTTCCAAAATTCCTAACTCCCTTCCTCTCGGAATGAGTAACGGGTTTGGCAGTCAAGGAAGGTCTTAGAGTCGTAAGCTACCACCCAACGCTCCCCTGGATGCTCCAGGGGTCCTGGCACAGACAAGCACCAGCACCCACAAATGAAGCATCAACAAACAACTCAATGGGTTTAGCATCAGCGAAGTAATCAGGGTACGACAACCTGTCTTTCTTGATCCGTTCCTTCAAGCAATTAAAGGCATAGTCCATTTCTGCAGTCCATTTCAGTTTTCCGGTCCCTTGAGATTTTAGTTCTTCAGTCTTCGCAGATAACGGGTATCTTTGAGCACATGGGGATAAACTTCTGTTGGAAGTTTACCAGTCCCAGGAATCCCCGTAGCTTACGCATACCAGAACGTCCAACCAGATGACCAAGAGACTTAACCTCAGCTTGAACCCTAGACCAATTCCCAAGTTTTATATTGAGTCCTTGCTTCTGAAGAGTAGCCAAAAACCATTTCTAACAGTTCCAGGTGTTCCTCGAAAGAATCCCCAAAGATCAAGATGTCAATAATGCAGACAACCACCTTGGCTTTTGGGAACTCTTGTAGAATGGTCTGCATTTCTCTCTGGAATACCACAGGTGCCTATTTCAGTCCAAACCATAATCGTCTAAACTGCCAGTGTGCAAAGCCGGTAGAGAAAGCCATGTATTCTTTACTGTCCTCTGCCAATCGTAACTAGTAGTATCATTAAACCAGGTCAAGGGTTGTAAAGTATTTGACTCCTTGTAGTCCAAAATGCAGAGTTTGCCATGTTTGGCATCGGGAACTTATCAAAGACTATCACCTTATTCAGTCTATGGTAGTCCACACACAACCGTGTACTGTTGTCCTTTCTTTCGGACTGGAACAATGGGTGAAGACCAAGGAGATATGCTGGGTTCAATAACACCCAGTTCATACAACTCTTTGCACTGTTCCTGGATGGCGTCAGCGAAGGGTTTTGCAAACTGTCAAACCCTCTGATAAATGGGTGTCTCGTCATATAGGTGGATGCATATTGGTGTACTGGTGCACTCTCCCACATCATCGTTACCAGTCCTGATGACCGGAAGATGACGTCGAAGCATCTGACAGAACTGTTCTTTCTGAGAAGAGTCCAGTGTGTCGGAAATAGACAATATGCTCGGTTCAGGTGTCAGGTTGCACTCCTGTGCTATCAGGCAGGATAAAGGAGCATCCACCATTGCCATGGTGAACACCTTCCCCAAGAGATCACCATTCTTGATCTTGGCAGTTTCTTCAGATGAACCCTTGATTAAAACTGAGGCTTTTCCATCTTTCAGTTTTAGGATGCCAGGGATTGATGTAGCTTTTCTTGACAGACCGGGGGTTAAGATGATGCCATCATAATACATCCCTGGCCAACAGTTGGACGGACAAGCAGGGCACCTAAAAGAGGTGTCAAGCCACTTACGAAATTCTAGAGTGACAGGAACAAGTATGCACTCAATACTGGCAATCCTAATTGAATCAACTGCGCGGACTTCAAGTTTGTAAAGCACTTGCTGGCAACAGGCTCCATGTATTGGGACATAATACTCCAAAAAAGGCTACTGAGGAGCACCGCCAATGCTCAGCCGATTTCAGGCTCCGTCAACTAACTGACTAATAATGTTGGGTACCATCTGCAGCGGGAAATTCTGCACTACACTCGATAACAGGAGGTTGACCTCAGCTCCAGAGTCAATGAGATCATCCAGTGCTCCCTATGGAAACTCAGACATAGTCAATGGGACAACCATGAGTGGTACAGGAGCCAACTGCACCAGGTAAACCGTATGAAGGGTTCTCAATATAGCCTCAGTTCCTGCTTCCTCTCTGGAGGAGTCAGTTGGAGAAGCTTTGGACAGTGTCGAGGACAGGTTATCACTGGCCAATCCTTAAAGATTCATGGGATGCGCTATGACCTTTTCAGGTTGTGGTAACCTTGAAAATCGAGATTTCCGAGGCTGCCACCGAAGTTCTAGGAACAAGATTCCTAGCATTCACACCCTCTTTCGATGTAGCACCATCTTCTGCACCGAAGGTCTAGTGTTTCATGCCTCATGATACTCTGCTGGGATTTGACTTTTTGCTCCTCTTCTTCTCAACGAACCGGGAAGAAGCTTTGGACTCGTTCCTACTTCGGCTCTCCCTGCTGCTGGTCGAATCAGAGAAGGACAACATAGAGTAGCATTCACCGGTACTGCTCTCCACCTAGGAGGAGTCTGGATGGAGGTGGTTTCCCTCCCAGGTCTGCAGGCAGTAGCTGTCTTCTGGACAGGTGTTCTGTGCATCGAAGGTGCCTGTTGCCCACACTGCGCAACACGATGGTTGGCCAAACCACAGCGTAAGCAAAAGTTGAATAGTATGCGACAATCACCCACAAGGTGCTCTGGGTTCTTGCACAATGTACAGTACCTCCTCTGGAACTGGAGAACTATCCGGAGTGCGAGATGGTAGCAGGCACACTTCCACAGGTGCCGGCTTGAGGACGGGTCGAAGTGGAGTGCATGGATGCACTTGGTCAGGTGCAAGTGAATGGTAACCCTACTGACATACGAGCTGTGCCATGACTGTCCCCCACAACTAATGGCCAACTCCTCTGCCTTCTGGCTTCGCTGACGGGATACCTTGTCTAATATACTTAACAAGTGTATGACATCCTGTTAAGTGGCCTGACAGCTGGCGTAGACATTAATAGTGGCGAGACACTGCTCCTGCCAACTCGCAGCTTTTCTTGGAACCGTTTTGAATAGCTTTCATCTCCGCTCTCTCCGGTTCAAGCTATGCTGATGATATGCAGACCTGTACAAGGAGGCCAACTGCACGGCATAGATCACCAGCAGTTCGCCCTCTCCACAGGTGGCACTGCTGAAACAGGCCTTCCTCCCTGTAGGTAGTAGGTTGGCCAGGGCACCAGCCACCCATTGAGATACTACTGGTAGAGAGTTATGGGGTCTTTTGATTGGCCAGACTTTACTTCCTTGGATCCTTCTCTCTTTACGGTTCACTTTCCCTTTGCCCACACATACACCGAATAGTCTAGCCTATTCTTTACGGATTCTCCTCTGTCCTCATATACCTGACAACACTGAGATTACCAAACAATTCGTCACCCAAGTGGTTAACTACTGCACTGTAATTGTTCAGTGGCTAATTTACTCTTGGTAAGGATAGAAGAGACTCTTTAGCTATGGTAAGCAGCTCTTCTAGAAGAAGGACATTCCAAAATCAAACCATTGTTCTCTAGTCTTGGGTAGTGCCGTAGCCTCTGTACCATGGTCTTTCACTGTCTTGATTTAGAGTTTTGCTTGAGGGTACACTTGGGCACACTATTATATCTAATTTCTCTTCTTGTTTTAATAAAGTTTATATACTTTGTATAGTAGATATTTATTTTAATGATGTTATTGTTCCTGAAATATTTTATTTTTCCTTGTTTCCTCTCCTCACTAGGCTATTTTCCCTGTTGGGGTCCCTGGGCTTATAGCATCCTGCTTTTCTAACTAGGGTGTAGCCTAGCACGGAATATTAATAATAATAATGTCTCTCGGGCTTCTCGGCGCCAGTCGAGGAGGTGTTCCTTCATGTTGGGGTATGAGATATCAGATCCCCCTATGACCGAAAAAGCCTCTCTGATTTTCCCCTTCAGGAACCTTCCCAGCTCAGTGGTCCATTGACCAGAGCTTCCTGCGGTATATCTACTGGCACAGTAAGCCTCGAAATCCCTCACGAATCGGGCAAAACTCTGGCCAGTTTCTAGCTGGAAGATCCCAGGCTTGGAGCTCTTCCTGGAGTCAAGGGCCTTGAGCAGATTAGACAGACAACGGTCTGACTGGAGGGACTGGACGTGGTTGGTGGAGACAGTGTTGGCTAAGCTGACACTGGGACAGGAGCTGGAAGTGACACCAGAAGTCTCGCTACCAGAATCTTTACTGGTTGACTCCTGTGACCAGGTCAACTTCTTGGGTATGGCTGTGACAAGGTCAACTTCTTGGGTATGGCTGGTCTGGCCATGGCCTTCACCTGGCATCTACGCTTTTGGGATGGACCCTGTCTTGGCATGAACTACCTTAGCTGTAGCTGCTGGAGCCTTTTCCGGCCTACTCGCTACTGCCGGGTTAACCAGGAACTGCTCCCCTAGTCCACTTGCCAAAGTCCAAGGCAGATTAAAAGGTTTGCTTGCTAGAACAGGAGAGGAGGCAAGAGGTCTACGCCAAGCAGGAGACTCCAAGAAGCCTGGTACAGGTGGGAGTACTGGTGAAAATCCTGGAGGGGCCTGGAGACCTCCAATCACAAGCCCTTCTCCAGTTACGGGAATGGACAGACCATTGACTTCGGGCCAAGCCGGGAACGTAGAAGGAACACTGGTGGTCGCTGTGGTTGTGACCCTAGTAGCAACATGGCACGTTGGTGACGGCTCAAGTCTCTTAAGCACCGCCACCTGGAGTGTCTGGGTCCTCACCTGAGTTGCCAGGTCACTGACAATTGAGATGAGCCCCTCCACATCTCAACTTAGTCTCTTCTTAGCCTTTCAGCATTTGGTCGATGACGATGCCATGTCTAAAGATAAGTGTTTTCCGGGTCTGGCCACCAAAAATTATGTAGTGGTTTCCGGCGGCCAGACGTAGCACTCAGACTGCCTAATGTCTGAATGCTGACCACACTCCATTTCACTTCACACACACACACACACACACACACACACACACACACACACACACACACACACACACACACACATAAAAAAAGAAATCTAGGCGAAGAATTGGGCACTGGGCACCACCCCTTAATTTTATACTGGGCAAGGGGACCCAGCCATAATCTCTGAATTTTCCTATTTTATCTTGGGTATTCTGTCTCTCTCCACAGTATTCTGTGCCGAGTTCTAAATAAATAAATCTATGTTTTCCAGGTATGATTTTTTCAAGTTTAAGTAAACTTCAAGAACATTAGGAGAAAAAATGACATTCTTACAGTATTTATAAGCTGGAACCTGAACACCCTCTTGGAGGAAGTATATTGAAAAGAAAAAATTATTACAAAAATTAAGAAAAAGAAAGTTGACATACATCACTAAGAAAATTTCTATAGTAAGAAAAAACTAGTATCCCTCTTCACTTCATTCCTAAACTGACTAGACTAAAAGAAAATTTTATTTTAAAAACAAGAAATGTTCACATGTTGGACATCCCCATATTAATACTTTTACCCAATAAATAGAGTAGGAATAATCTCATTCAAATTAAAAAAAGCTAATATAAAAGTAGAGTATTAGGACATATCTCAGGACCTCAATTAATGAATTTTCCCTGCTGCCAACTTCCAAGGGTAGACTCAGGCATTGAAGTGTAATCTTTTGACCATTTGCCAAAGTACTTAGTCTTCACAGTACTTTCCTTCGTTGTTCTCTATTTACACAGCATATAGTAGATAAAGCTTCTATTTCTTTTATTACATATCCCTTTTACCAAAAAAAAATCCACACCCTGAGATAAAGCTTTTGTTTATTCAGGATCAGTTACTTCTTTGCTTGCATTTAAAAGCCTTCTTTAGTTTCTCTGTGAAGTACTCAAAATCTCTGGGATATTCTAGATATATGAACAACAGTTATTTCCTAGATAACATTCATTCTTTTTCTTCTGAAATCTTAATACTCACACAGTTTGATGAGACAATACAAATAAACTTATAATTCCAATATGACATCCATAACTGCAGTCTAAAAGACAATCGGCGTCAATGAACTTAGATGTCAGGATGCCAGGAAATTTTAAATCAATCAATCAATCAATCAATGCACTGGTTACATCAGCAGATAAAACTAAGTACTTCAACAGTGGCCTTGGACATTTGCAGGATTCTTAGTATTTCTAAATATAAGACAAATTTCTAGAACTCTGATCCCTGCTGGATGTAGGGCATCGTTACTGTGTAAAAACAAAGAAAGAGGTCATGTGACAGGAATTTTGAGAAAAGAGCAACAAAAATTAATAAAGAAAAAAAAATATTAAAATTATTATTTAAAGAAAAATTTGAATAATTTGTAGTTTCCTAAACCTTTTTTCCCACATGGATGAAACGCTACCATGAATGAACACATGGGTGAAACGGATTCAAACAACAATTGAACCTGGTCATACTGTCTTACCTAAAGTTCGTGACTATTAATCTCTCTTCCCAACTCAAATCTAGGCTTTACATATCGTACAAACTGGCTGGTGCATGTGGAATGACGTGATATAGCGAGGTAACTAGATGCTTAATCAAGCTGATTTATGTTAATGGTCCAAATTCAGAGGTGATCCGGTTTGAAGGCCTACTCATGTGGAGAAAGATTTTTTTTTATTCTATTTTGTGTGGGAACCTGCTGTTCCTGGAATGTCCCTACACCATGCAAGAAAGAATTAATCAGAGGGGATAGGAGTGCTGACACTGGAGGGCACACCACTCTAGCAATGACTCTGGTGTTACAGTTCACAAACCTTCACTCAAGGCTATGGCTGCCTCTGTGCAGAGAAATAAAACTCATCATGACAAGATTTTAAAATATTACTAAAGCCATCTCACTCTTAGTCTCTATTTTGGATCCAACCTAGCAACCCTAGTGAGATGCTGGACAGGAATTTATGTTAAAGAAAATTTTGCTGGAGGCAATGTAGGGGACCATTGTTGTATTTTATGAAAGTTAGAGTAAGGATCTTCACCTTCAAAGCACAGGAATAAAGCATGCACGCACTAATATCATTTTCTTGTGTTACTCTGATTTACTTACTCTCTTCAATACTTCTAGCCGGGAACTACTGTATCCCAAACTAAATACTTTCAATACAATTGTTTATCATATAATCAGTCAAATAAAGGAGCTAAGATACAAGATGATGTGATCTAACCTAATTTATTTATTTTACAAAATGACAGCACTAAACAGACATCATTACATGTGTAAAGCAAAAGCAAACACAAATAAACGAAATCAGATGCAAAATTTCAGCAAAAATAAAAATGGTTAATCAATTACAGTATAATAAGACTCAAGGTCTGTTACAAAGCTACCTGATTAAAATTTGGTCACACATGCAGTCCTGTGACCTGAGACTTAAATAGTCTTTAAATAAAAGAATATATCTAAAAAAAATTATATTCAAAAGTTTGTACAAAAAATCCCATGCACTCAGCCCAAATGATGTACAGTAATTCCTTGAGATGCGAGGTTAATGCATTCCGGGACACGAGCTCGTATGTCAATTTGCTCGTATCTCGGATCAATTTTTCCCATATAAAATAACTAAAAGAAAAAATTAATCCATTCCCACCCTCTGAAAAAACACCTAAAAACAGTATATTATAGTGGAAAAACATGATTTTAATTGTTCTAATTCACAACCTACGCTCACAAAATAACAAATACCTACGTACTGGTTATGATCTGCAATAAAATGTGACATTATTATAGAGTTCTTACCTTCGAGACAGACGGTAGTGGCCAACGGCGGTGTGTGCGGAGGAGGAGGGAGAGAGAAAGGGGAGGAGAGAGACTTGATGGCAACACGTTTGTTACGCTACACTTTTGTAACACTACGTAACATAACTTAAACTTTAAATTTAACTTGAATGAAATTAGCTTACTGTACACACACTTAGGAGTAAATGTTAATCTTATGTTCATCATCAAGTACGGGGTGTTCGATGTCAAACGGCCGTGGCCCTCTGCACAAAACTTCTCCATTCATTCCGGTCTTGAGCTTTCCTTTCCAACTCCACCATCGTTAGCCCGCACATCTCCATGATATTGTCACTCAATCTAGTTTTAGGCCTTCCTCTCGTTCTTGTACCATAGACTGATCCAATTAGTAGCGTTCTTTCCAGAGTATTGTGTTTCCGAACCTGGTGTCCAATAAAAGTTAGTTTTCTTTCATCCAAAATGTCGAAGTAATCTTTTTTCGATATTGATCTTTTGTAGAACTTCCACGTTAGTCTTTTTCTCTATCCAGCTTATCCTAAGGACTCTTCTGTAACACCATAGTTCACTTTCTAATCTTTTCCGATCTGTAGCTTTTAAAACCCAACATTCTGAACCGTATGATGCGATGGGGAAAACAAGTGATTTGAGAAGCCGCTTCTTTGTGTTTAGAGTGATATGTCTGTCTTTCCACACATTGCTTAGTGCGATGTTGCATTCTTTGCAATACCAATTCTTCTTTTGATCTCTTGGGAGTCGTCTCCATTATTGGTGAAAGTTGCTCCAAGGTAAGTAAATTCAGTGACATTATCTAGGGCAACTCCGTCTAGTAGGATTTCTTGATCAGACGTGGCTTTTTGACACTTCATGACCTTTGTTTTCTTAGCATTTAGGTACAGTCACACTTTTTCACTCTCAGCTTTTACTTTTGATACTAATGTTTGGAGGTCCTCCATACTTCCAGCGATTAAAACCACATCGTCGGCATATCTGAGATTAGTGATCTTTTGTCCTCCAACAGTTATGCCTCCTTCGTAGTCTTCAAGCGCATTTCTCATTATGGTTTCCGAGTAGATGTTAAAGAGGTGGGGAGAAACAATGCATCCTTGTCTGACACCTTGTCCGATGTTAAACCAATCCGTTAGGCCATAAGATGTTCGCACTGCTGCTTTCTGTTGATTGTACAGGGCTTTCAGAAGTGAGATGACATGAGGTGGAAAACCCATAGAGTACATGTCGTTCCATAAGATGTCATGTGCAACTGTATCAAAGGCTTTAGTGTAGTCAATAAAACAAAGGAATACGTCGATTCCTCGTTCTCTGTTTTTTTCAAGGATCATCTTGAGATTCATGATTTGGTCTCCGGTGCCTTTCCCAGGACGGAATCCTGCTTGTTCATCAGCGATTTCTTCGTTCAGTTTGTTTGCCATTCTCTTAGCCATGATTTTCAAAAGAATTTTGCTACTGTGACTAATGAGGGAGATTGTCCTATTATTGCTGCATTTGAGGGTGTCACCTTTCTTAGGGATGGGGACAAAGACTGACTCCCCCCAATCGTCTGGCCATTTGTTTTCGATCCAGATTTTTTTGCAGAGCCTGTGGTAGAATATCTCGACGTTCTCACCTCCATTCTTTATCATTTCGGCTGTGACCTGATCGTTTCCTGGACTCTTTCCAAGTTTGAGTTCTTTGATAGCTTCTCTAATCTCATTAATCAGAGGAGGTGGTTCTGGTTCAGAAGACACTTGCCCGTATGGGACTGGTGTTACAATGGATTCATTTCTTTTGTAGAGATTTGTGCAGTATTCTTTCCATCTGTCTTTGACTTCCTCTCTGTCACAAAGGATTAGGTCATCTTCATCTTTGATGGTGTCAACAGATGGTTTGAATTTCTTGGTTAGGTTTTTCACACCATTGTACATTTCTTTGGTAGAGTTGTTAATGGAATTTACTTCAATCCTTTGGCATTGTTCTTGTATTAACTTTTCCTTGTCTTTCCGCATCATCCGTTGAATTTTGGAGTCCTGTTGTTTGTAAATTGTTTCCTCAACAGGATCATTGATCCCTTTTGCTTTGAGTTGCCTTCTAAGCTCAACTTCTTTTATGGTTTCTTCCGATATCCATTGATTCCTTTTGTTGGTTTTTTTGGTAATGGTTTCTTCTGCAACTTTTAGAAAGATATCCTTTCCTTCGTTCCACAGTTCGTTTGGGGTTTTTTCGTCTTCACATTGTAAAAGAGCCTCAAAGCTATTTGAAATTTTAACAATAATTGTTATCAAGGGTTTTGTAGTCAAAGCGAATTGGTTGAGGTGGTTGTGTCAATTTCTTAAGTTGAAGTTTGATCTCGGCAGCCAGGAGTTGGTGGTCGCTATTACAGTCTGCTCCAGGTCTAGTTTTAACATTTTTTACACAACTTTTCCATTTTTGGTTCAAGATGATATAGTCAATTTGGTTGCGGGTTTTCATGTCTGGAGACGTCCAAGTGTAGAGATGGCGAGGATGGTGTTCAAACATTGGGTTTGTAATCAGCATGTTATTGGCACTACAAAATTCTATGAGTCTCTCTCCACGTTCGTTTTGCTCTCCTAGTCCAAAGCGGCCACAAGTTTTGTTAGGTGTCGAGTTCTTGCCTACTTTGGCATTCATATCTCCCATAATTGCCTGCAAATCACGATTTCCTATGGAGTCTATAGTTTCTTGGAGGCTGTCATAGAAGCTATTTATTTCGTCCTCATTCGCTGTGCTAGTTGGAGCATAGCACTGAACAATAGTAATGTTATGTGGTTTTGCTTGGATTCTTAGTTTTAGAATTTGGTCGCTGATTGGGCTGTAGCCAATTAGAGCTTTAGATGCTTCTTTTCCTAGGATTACAGCAACTCCATGGCTATATCCATCTTCTTTACCAGAAAAGATGACATGATGATTTCCATCTGTTCTGAAGCTACCAAGTCCATTCCAGTTAGTTTCAGCTAATCCAAGAATTTGGAGGCCATAGTTATTCATTTCGTTGCAAACAGTGTTTAGTTTGCCTTTTTCTTTGAGTGTCCTAACATTCCAGATTCCAATATTGATTTTTTTTCTCAATTGAAGGTGTTTTCTTGTTGTTCCAGTAGCCTGCTTATCATTGTCAGCCTGGTCACCCACTGAACAACGCGCCCCTTGGTGACCCACGCGACGGGCGATGTGGTATTAGTTTTCATTTGGTTCACTATTCATCTTATGTTACACAAACTTAATCCTAATTTTGTTTTCATTTTCATTTTTTTACATTTCTTCTTCCGGCTTGGCTCTATTTGCCTCGCTTTCACCTTCATTTTTTGCCGGCCTTTATAAAAGGAACCTATCTAGGGATATTTGCTTTTGTCTGCCCTTCAAAATGTTACGAAAATGACGTACATAAGTGTCGTCACAAAAGCCTAACGCACGACCACACGCCAACTTGTCCAGGTGCCTCTTTTCCATAAAATCAGAAACCTCCTGCCACTAAGCTAAAATGTCTCTGATTTCCTTCTTTATAGCATCCTTCTGCTTGAGGATGGTACATATTGTTGATGTATTCCTCTCATATTAGTGAGCCAGCTCAGTCATTCGTACACCACTCATTTTTTTCGATTATTTCATGCTTTATCTCGATTGTCATCATACTCTTTTTCTTTTCACTACCCTTGTTTGCACTTGCTTGCTTTGGACCCGTTGCTTATTCACTTAATTCTGTACTGATTAACGCAAAAAAATACGTAAAAAATGCAAACACTACGGCCGATGCTCGGAGATAACTTTACATGACGGAGATCCGATGGGAAAGAGCGAGCGATGCTGTCCTCATGAGCAACCTCTCGCACACTCGGCCACCTAGTGGCCAAATAGGGAAACATCTCGTATCCTCGTATCTCAAATTTGTCTCATATCTCGGGGCAAAAATTTGCTCGAAACTTTCCTCGTATCTCAAATTTCTCTTATGTTGGGACACTCGTATGTCGAGGTATTACTGTATAGCCAGCAATACCTATATAATGTAAAGTAAATTCTAAGTCTAAAAGTTGGAATTTAGTGGGCCACATGTTTATCTGCACTCACATCAGAATCGAAAAGCCCTTGTCCAGTTAATGGTAGTAGGTTTTGCTATAGCACCTTCTAACTGGCTAGTCCTCCCTGTTAGATACCTCTTACTGCCTGGATGATTGGGGTCAGGTCCCTCCTCAGTACCCTGTCCAATGGATCCTTTTCCCGGGGGAAATGCCAGGGGTGGACTGGAGTTAAATGCAGACACGGCAGGTGTGACAGCTGCACAGCTGTATATGCGGCCAGTTCACAAGCGAATGGGCAGAATGCTGGGTCATGGTCCTTCACCTGGGTTCAGCTTACAGACAGGTGAGAGTCAGTGTGTGTATGTAGGCACGTTGAAGTGCCATATTGGGACTTTCAAGCAGGGATTTATATTTTTTTAAGCAGTAAGGTTTAGGCAGTTTTTTGATTTACAATACAGAGGGCAATCTTGTAACTCTACGGGAACATACACAATAGTAATCCTAACTATTCTAGCACATCTGAAAATGAAGTAATTCAAAAGAGTAGTTAGCAACGCACTTGTGTGATGGACAAAATATATCCTAAAACAAATCAGGCCTGAGTTGGTACTGAGAGATAAAAATAAGGTGCGTATAAGCTAGCAATAATGAAATTATATTTAAATCCAGTGAAAGCGTATATCTCGAAACACGTAGCTTAAGGAAAAAACCAGTGTCTTGCATTCATACCAACGTGACATCATGAAAATATGGCATATTTATCGACAACAACTTTATCGTAGTCTACCTGTGTCTCGGTAGAAGAAAAAGTAAAGCGAGGAAATTAAAATATCAGGGATAACTAAACTACATTAGCTTTAGCGAAAAGCAAGTACAAAAAGGAAAAACGAGAGAAGATAAATTCTTCACGAGACTTCAATGTCTACAGTCTCCTCTGGGACGCTAGTTGTTTTGTTTCCAAGGTTGAACAATTAAGGAATTATCATTACCTATATATATTAAACAATCGAGATACTAGCATTCAGTTAAAAAACTCATGGAACATCGGTTTAGACCTATTATAAGAAAAAGGTAATATCTTTAGGACCGAAGAGGAATCGGGTTTTGGGAGGACTTGTCTGCTTTGCAGCACCCCCCAACTGAGCTTCGGACTCCGCCCTCGGTCGTCATTTTGCTGTCATCTCATCATCATCCCCTCTGTCCTTTGTGTTCCTGATTGCTGCTTCTTTCACAAGATTACAAGAGCCCATGCTTCCCCTCCTATTAGGTGAGGCTAATCTACTCCATCCATCCATGGAAGATATTCATCCATAGATTCAACTCATTGTTCCAACAATATTGTTGATAGGTTTGAATGGAACGTCGATGACCTGTATAGCAGTGACCATATCTCCATTTTGATAACCAAAATAGCATTATACACTAAATCTGATTAGGAAAAGTTTTATACAGGTCAAGGGCCCCTTTCTTACTATTCACCAGACCATAATGAAAAAAAAAAAATCTTTGTTAACTTTATCACACAAGCAGTTGATAAATCTATGGCCCCTTACTAATTCCCTACCAATCAAACACCGCCCTTTAGTGGTAAGACACTAATTGCATTAATATACCAAAAACTCCCAATTGGAAGAAAATGAGAAACCTCAAATTAAAGGTTGAAGAATTTTAGTATTGGTCCCCTAATTAAAGGAAATCCAATAAGAAAGATGGAAATGGAAGGTTGTTTAAAGGAGAGGAGGCAAGGAAAAGGTGGACGGAATGTTGAGGATAATAGGTAGGCAGATATAATTGCTGTTACAGGTGTTGAGGTGCCGGTGATGGGAGATGAGAATGAGAGAGAGATTAAAAGAGAGGAAGGGAGGAGAGCACTAGATGAAACGAGAGTAGGCAAAGCATCTGGTATGGATGGTGTGAGAGCTGAGCTGTTGAAGGAAGGGGGTGTGACTGTACTTGAATGGTTGGTGAGATTGTTTAATATGTGTTTTGTGTTGTCAATGGTACCAGTAGATTGGGTTTGTGCATGTATTGTACCACTATATAAGGGTAAGGGAGATGTGTATGAGTGTTGTAATTCAAGGGGTATTAGTTTGTTGAGTGTAGTTGGAAAAGTGTATGGTAGAGTACTGATTAATAGGATTAAGGATAAAACAGAGAATGCAATCTTAGAAGTACAGGGTGGTTTTAGAAGAGGTAGGGGTTGTATGAATCAGATTTTTACAGTTAGGCAGATATGCGAAAAATATTTAGCAAAAGGTAAGGAGGTGTATGTTGCGTTTATGGATCTAGAGAAAGCGTATGATAGAGTTAATAGGGAAGCAATGTGGAATGTGATGAGGTTATACTACAAAGGTAGTAAAGCATGTGTTAGGATAGGAAATGAAGTGAGCGATTGGTTTCCGGTGAGTGGGCTAAGACTGGGTTGTGTGATGTCGCCGTGGTTGTTTAACTTGTATGTTGATGGAGTGGTGAGAGAGGTGAATGCTCGAGTGCTTGGATGAGGATTGAAACTGGTAGACGAGAATGACCATGAATGGGAGGTAAATCAGTTGTTGTTTGCGGATGATACTGTACTGGTTGCTGACGCGGAATAGAAGCTTGGCCGATTAGTGACAGAATCTGGAAGGGTGTGTGAGAGAAGGAAGTTGAAAGTTAATGTGGGTAAGAGTAAGGTTATGAGATGTACGAGAAGGGAAGGTGGTGCGAGGTTGAATGTCATGTTGAATGGAGAGTTACTTGAGGGGGTGGATCAGTTTGAATATTTGGGGTCTGTTGTTGCAGCAAATGGTGGAGTGGAAGCAGATGTACGTCAGAGTGTGAATGAAGGATGCAAAGTGTTGGGGTCAGTTGAGGGAGTAGTAAAAAAAAGAGGGTTGGGCATGAACGTAAAGATAGTTCTGTATGAGAAAGTGATTGTATCAACTATGATGTATGGATCGGAGTTGTGGGGAATGAAAGTGACGGAGAGACAGAAATTGAATGTTTGAGATGAAGTGTCTATGGAGTATGGCTGGTGTATCTCGAGTAGATAGGGTTAGGAACGAAGTGGTGAGGGTAAGAACAAGTGTAAGAAATGAGTTAGCAGCTAGAGCGGATATGAATGTGTTGAGGTGGTTTGGCCATGTTGAGAGAATGGAAAATGGCTGTCTGCTTAAGAAGGTGATGAATGCAAGAGTTGATGGGAGAAGTACAAGAGGAAGGCCAAGGTTTGGGTGGATGGATGGAGTGAAGAAAGCTCTGGGTGATAGGAGGATAAATATGAGAAAGGCAAGAGAGCGTGCTAGAAATAGGAATGAATGGCAAGCGATTGTGATGCAGTTCCGGTAGGCCCTGCTGCTTCCTCTAGTGCCTTAGATGACCGTGGAGGTAGCAGCAGTAGGGGATTCAGCGTTATGAAGCATCATCTGTGGTGGAAAACGGGGGAGAGTGGGCTGTGGCACCCTAGCAGTACTAGCCAAACTCGGTGAGTCCCTTGTCAGGCTGGTAGGAACGTAGACAGGAGAGGTCCCCTTTTTTGTTTCATTTGTTTGATGTCGGCGAAGTGCCTTGGTATATGTATGTATGTACAATAAGAAAATTTTCATTGATATATACCCATGGAAATTAGTGTATTGAAACTGAATTTAAATCAGATATCTGCAAAATTTGGAGACGAAGCAATAAATGGCAAGATAATTTGTGGAAAAAATATGTGCTTTGTATATTAGAAAATACTTCAATGCAGGTGTGGCAGAAATTTAGAAAAATTAATGGTTTGTGCATTTAACCTTAAAATAACATTAATGCATAGGGGCTCACTATTTCACGATCCATCAAAACAAGAGAAGCAATTTCATTGAAGTTTGAATCGGCAAAAGATAGCTGCTACATAAAAATATTTATTCAAGAGGAGCTGGAATTAGTATTATTAAATTGTAGTTCAATAGGCTTCGGTAAATCTATACATTTTGATATCATAAGAAATTTAGGCCCTTTGGCTAAGCCTATCTATATGAGATTTACAAATAAGTGGCTGTCCATGGAATCGATGATGTCAACTACTTCCTTAATTGATAACTATGGAGATAAGGATTGAATTAGTGTTGCTGTCGCTGATTCCATTAGGTGTGATTGTACAGACCAATCCTAAAACCACAAACTCTACCACACATATGGCAAGTTCAGTTGGGATTCAGTGGGAGGATTCCCATAGTATTATTTTGTCTATGTTCCCTGCGTTGCTGTCTTGCTAGGGTTTTATCATCTTCCAATTAAGTTACCCCCGCACTGCTCAATAAATGCCACAGTCAGTTTTTTTGGAAGCACTTCAAAGTCTTTGTATTAAAGTTGCATTTATTAAGTGTTGCCATAATGTTATTTTTATATCTTCATTTGATCCCCCCTGGGTTTCGGCATGCATAGGGGAGCTGTATGTACAAGACATGACAAGGGAAGCGGTGTTCTGGCATAGGTATAATATGTCCAATCCATCTCAACTATCTTTTTGCTAGTGTAACCCCTATGCTGATTGATTTGGCACGTTGTAATATTTCTCTTTGCAAGACTTTATCTCTCCACTTATTCCAAGGATGTGTTATAAGCATCCAGGTTTTATGTAACGATGGCAGGCAGTCCAGGATTTTGTACAATATAGGAGGGTGTAGAGGCACACAGCTGCTTGGACTTTAGCATCTATCTTTAGGTTGTTGTTATCAAATACTCTGGATCGAAGATATCCAAAGGATGCTGATCCATGGTTGATTTGGAATATGATTTCTTCTTCTGTGTTATACTTATTGGAGAGCATTCTGACAAGGTAAGTAAAACTTTTGACTTGTTCTTTATTTCCTCCATTAATTTGGAATGTTAAAGGCTGTTCATTATTATTTATCTGAGCAGTCACTTCTGTTTCAGTGATATATATTTTAAATTCCATTGCATGATGGAGGAAACAGTTTTGAGACTGTGTTAAGAGAGCCTCGTGTGTGGGCTACGAGACTGCAGTCATGGGCATATTGGAGCTCTAGAAGATGTGCTATTGTGTTTTTTGTTTCTTCCTGGAGACACCTAAGGTTAAAAAGACTACCATCAAAGCAAAATTGAATTTTAACATTGTCATCAGGATAATGAACTCGATGACTGAGGTGACTACTGTGAGAAATATGTTGAAGATGACAGGAGCCTGGACACATCATTGTTTCACTCCATCTTCAACATTGAAGGGCTCAGACCTACTGTTGCCAATTTTCACTTCAAGAAGTTGATGAATTTCAGTGGGACACCAATGTCGTGAGATCATAACCCTTGCTAGAATTTTACCAGCAACAGCAAGGAGAGATATGCCTCAATATCTGTCTCATATCAAACGATCTGTTTTCCATGTGTAGTTTGTAATTATATCAGGGTCTCGGAATTCTTTTGAACTTCTAAAGTTTCAAGAGTCCAGATGGACAACATAAGGTTGTGAAGGCGCTGATGGAGAAGGTGTCTGGCCCAGGGCTTTTGTTATTTTTCAGGGCTTTGATGGCTTCTTTAGTTTCAGTAAAGGTGGGCTGGTCATCAAAGACCATAAATGGAGGTAGTGTTGGGACTACGTCCATGATGGTGTGTTCTTTGGGGTTTCTTTGATTAAGAAGGCCACTGGAATGTTGGGCCCAACGGTCAAGACTTTCTTTTTTATCTTTCAGAAGTATTCCTTAAGAGGACCGCAATGGTGTTAAATTGCGTTTTATCCATAAATGGATTTAAGCTCATTGCATAAACCGTGTTAGTCGTTTCTATCTAAAAGACAACAATTTTGCTGAGTGAGCAAGCCACCACTTGTTTTCCATATCATGTAATATTCTCTGAGTTTTGGCTCGAATTTTTTTAAATGTAGTCTATAGTGAACAGGAGCTTGGGATTGAGAGACAAGCATTATGTGCTCTGTCTTTCTTTTTGTTGAGATCATGTAGATCTTCAGCATTTTTATTAAACCATTCCTTGTGGTGATGTGTTGAGAATCCCTGGATTTCCGCTGGTGAGTGATGGATTTGTACATTTAGGTTTGACCATTCATTATCCATATCTATGCTATTGCAAGGCTTAATAAGTGGAAGATGAGATATATTATCTTCAATTGAGCTTCAATAGTTTTCCCTTGTATCAATGTTTTTTTAAAACATTGCAATTCAGTTTCTTGCAGAAGGTATTTAAGGGGTGTGGGGGTCTTATTTTGAGCCTTAGTTTGTTTTAATAAAGTTGTGGTCTGTTGAACATTCGGCACCTCTCATTGCTCTATTATGACTTACTTCGTTTTGGTCGTGTTTTCTTTCCCCACTCTAGCATTATAATCACCTAATATAATCAGTCTATTATTACGAGGTGTTCTGCAAATAATGGAATCTAAAGTTTCGTAGAAGGATTCCTTAACTGCATCAACAGAGTCAAGTGTTGGAGCATATGCACTTGGGAGGGTTAAATATCGACTTCGGGAGAGTAGGATACGCCAGGACATTAGCATCTCTGATATGCCTACTGGGGATTCAGGGATATTTTTGTAGCAGACTGTTACAAACTGCAAATCCATGTATTCTTCATTTATAAGATAACCCTTCCAAAAGAAGGTGTAACCCTCCCCAACCTCATTATTATTATTTAGTAGTAGTAGTAGTAGTAGTAGTAGTAGTAGTAGTAGTAGTATTGGACTGAATGACCTCCCAAGCCCATTACTCATAAAAACCCAATTTTTCATTTCAATATTTGTATGTAGTATATAACAAATATATACAGGTTATTGAGGATGTTTAAGTCAATATACTATTTTGATATCCTTTTTGTAAAGATTTCATTGCTATATTAGATAATTGATTATTAAATATATATTTTCTCAGGTTCATCTGTTGCTGAAAGAGCATAGCCTTGATGTGATCTCGTTATTAGTGGATAAGCTGAAAATATGCCGGAGAGTAAAATCTAAGTTGAATACCACAGAAGATTCCTGTGATGTAGTAAGTTAAAAAATTTGTTAAGGTTACTGTAGCTTGAGATAACTAATTGAATTGATAGTAAACGACTAAGCATGTGATATTGCATAATATGGTGTATAGATGATTTTCTTTACTTAATATTTTTATATAAGTTGCTTCAATAACACCCTAGAGGTTTGAAATCTACAAAACATGATTATGTAAAGAAAGCAGTTTTGAAATGCATGCTTACATCCATTTGACAGATCACAAGTGAGTGCATTTTTCTATATTTAATTTCTAGTGCTGGGATATTCTAGAGGTATTCAGAGAGAAACTACTTATGACTGACTTCATAATTCAGTTGTATGAAGTTCCTCTCTCTTAAATGAGCTAAATTTGCTTCCTTCCCTATTTTCAAGTTCATGACTGGCACAGAAAATTACTGAGAGAATTATACAAGTTTGTAATCATATGAAAGGTAGATACAAAAAAATTTAGTCCACTTCTAACCATAATAAAAAGTAGAATTTTAATAAAATTAATTTTTTCTATGTTTACCTGATGTTCATATTGCTTTTGTCTCCAAAAGTTTAGTTAAGTCAGCATTACCCATTAAAATTTGAAAAATTACCTTTCTTATCCATTCAATATACTAATGCTGTTAGTAAAATAATGAGACTAACAGTGTCTACCGACAATAACATGATGTACGTCGTATCGTCATCATGTCTCACAGTAAAAAAATTACCTGTCCTCTTCATGCCTCTAGTCAATGTGGAGGAAGGCAGCCATGTGTGTGAGCATCAGGTGAGAATAAAAATAAGAAAATATATTAAAATTTTATCTTTCTATGAATCTCCTTTGATGTTCATATTGCCAACTCCTGCATTCTAGTGGAGGTGAATACTTTACTTACTTTACTTTATCTGGTCCTGTAGAGCAGGGGAACCCTACTCTCTACAGAACCTCCACGGTCGTTTTATGATGTTCATTTGGGAGCATTTAACATTTCACAATGCGTATCATTCGCTGACTTTGATCATCATTGTCAAAACACTCGCAGAATAAGAAGGTCTTCTTTTTCCTCTTGAAATCCTTTATATCTACAATTCTTCGAATGTCTCGTGGGAGCCTATTGTTTAGTCTGGGGGCAGCCTATTCAAAGGCTCTAGAGCCTACAGTAGACATGTATCTAGGTTCTGATAGTTTGAAACCATCTGTAACTATTCTCGTGTCAGGACGATTTGTTGGTTGCACAATGTGCAGCAATTTTCTTTGATATTTTGGATGACTGGTTCTGATAACTTAGTGGGTTATTGTACATATTTTAAATTCAATTCTCGCTTCAATCGGCAGCCAATGTAGATCAATTAGTATAGGAGTGATCCTTTCTCTAATGGAACACCTTTTATTAGTCTTGCTCCTCATTTTATTATGTTTTGTAATTTTTTAAGTTTTACTTTTGGTAGATTGTAGTAGATGGAGTTACAGTAGTCATTTCTGGTAATCATACAGTTTATCACAAGTTTCTTTACGGAACATTCATCCAGGTACTTTATAATAAAAGCAATATTTCTTACATGATAACCAGCAGTTTTTACAACATTATTTATTTGGGCATTGAGAGACAATTTGCAGTCAAGAAATACGCCTACTGTAGATCACAATCTTTATTAGATATTGGCACTGAGTCATTATTTATGTTTATTTGAAAATCACCCAAGCTTCTCACAGTGTTTCTTTTTCCCACCACTGCAAACTCAGTTTTGTTCTCATTTAAGTTTAGTTGTTTAATTGTCATCCATTCTCTAACACTATCAAAGATTCAGTTTCGAGTTTCAGTAATATCGTCTATATCATTTATGGAGAAGTAAAATTGTCTTATCTGCAAATAGTTTGAAATTCACACCATGCCTTTACAGAATAAGATTGGGCCAAGTACTCTCTTTTTAAAGGTTCATATGGTGACTAAGAGTTTCCAATTTGTACACAATAATTTCTGCCAACCAAGTAGACTGTCGGGTATTCGAAAGCTGGATCTTCAACGCCGATGAACCGTAGATCATTTAGTAGCAGTTCATGCACAACTGTATCAAAAGCAGCACTAAGATCGAGTGATATTAAAATACCTCATTTATTTTCATCCAGCATGTCATTTACAACATAGCAGATGGCTGTCTCCGTAGTGTATAGTTTTATGTAAGCAGATTTGTTGTCCGGCAAAGCTTCTATTACTTCTAAGTAACTGACTAGTTGTTAAAGAATTACATATTCTAGCAATTTTGAAACAAAGGATAGATTCGAAATAGGTCTATTTGAGTTTAATTCCTGGTAATCTAGAGCACTTTTCAGAACTGGTGTGACTATAGCCATTTATCCAGATTTGGGAAACTTATTCATCAATGCTTGCATTTGCTATTTTCATAATAATTTCGGCTAGACTAGAAAAGTTTCTCTCTCCAATTACTTCAGATATTGGCATAGGATTGATTGCGCAGTTTGTTTTCTTTGCTCTTTTTATAATCCTGGTGATGTCGACTTGTGTTGTGTTGTTAAATCTCATTAATTTTATCTGTGTATCTGGTGTATCATTAGTCTAATGGTGAATATTTACAAATGACTGGGTTATATTTTCAATTTTGTTTTTAAAGAATACTAGAAAATACTTGCTAGTTTCTGGTCACTGTATCCATCAGGTAGCTTTTTTTCATTTACATATCACATTACAGTATACCATTTAGGAGACGATATAGCTTATTTATGTCTGTTCCTGTTTGCGGATCTTTCTCTTTTAGTATTCACGTGTTTTCCTTCTTAGTAGGCAGTTTTATTGACACACAGCAGTTTTGTATTCTATCCAAGTACTTTCAGTTTTTAACTGATTCCACTTTTTCTCAACGTCTTTTTTCCCTCTTTTTAACAAAAGTATCTCCATCAAATCAAGGATATTGGTCTTTAACAGTTATAGTGTTTTCCATCAGTGGGCACATGGTATCATATTCACTTTTACTCACTCTGTTATAAGTGATCGTAAGACAGTTAACACACACAGCTCCCAACAAACGTTGATTGTCATGATCACAAGGAATGTTGATAACATCGTTTATTTTCTTTGCAACTTCTTCAATAAATATGGTAGGAGGAAAATTTGCTTTATATCTAAGGTAGACTTAAACGTAATAAGTTTGTTCACTGGGGAGATAGTACATTTCTCTTCAACATTTATATCAGATACAATGTTATTCATTCCATAACTCAAAACTAGGTCCAACGTATGCCCAGTTAAAGTAGTTGCACAGTCGACATTATTCACCAATTGATATTATTCCAATAACTCACTAAATGCCAGAGTGTCAAGATAGGATGCATCATCCATCCAAAAATTGAAGTCTTCACAAATAACTAAATTATTTTTCATTCCATCACTCAAAACTAGGTCCAACATATGCCCAGTTAAAATAGTTGCACAGTCGACATTATTCACCAATTGATATGATTCCAATAACTCGCTAAATGCCAGTGTCAAGATATGATGCATCATCCATCCAAAAATTGAAGTTTTCACAAATAACTAATTTATTTTTCTCCATGATAATCACCTCATTTGATGCACTGAATTCTTCAAAAAAGATACTAGTAATTGTTCTCAGAGGTTTGTAGACTGTAACAAAGGATATTTTTTCTTCTTTTGCGTAAAGTTTTTTTCTATATATTCAAAGCTTGTTGCACTAGTTCTTTTTAACATTTTGAGATTTGAATAATGAATCCGACACCCCCACCAGACCTACCCTCTCTCGGAATGTTTGGTACCTTTAACAGTGAAGCATTTGTTGACAGAATGCCCCAATTATAGCAACTTAAGAAATAGATATCTGTTTGAGGCTCGAGGTGAGGATGGCAGATTCATTCTTGTCAGGATTTTGGACGTGATGTGTCCTATGCGAGTGGCATTTTTAGATTTATTTCAGAAGCAGGTCTTCTGAGAACTTTTTAACTTTTATAGTAACATCTTAACTTTTATGGTTTTAATGGAATATTCTTTAATTTTTTATATATAATGATATCGGATTATCCGGATAGCTAGGTTGGGAGCGTCGCGGGCTTCTGTTTCAGAGGTCCCGAGTTAGGTCCCCCGCCAGGACGTGGATACCGTGAGACCTTCTACCGGGGGTTACTCCACAGGGTGGTGCCTGGGGGGAGGTTAGAGGGGGCTAGTGATAGTCCCTGCTGGCTTATGGTCGCCCGAGCAGAATGATGTAGATTGTCTGAGTGGAGACCTAAAACCTGCAACTTTAACTTTTTTTATTCAATGACCTTAGATGTCAGGATGCCAGAAAATTTTAAATCAATCAATTGGAATGTGAAAGAAGCTGTGTGTGGTCATTTCAGTGATCTTAGCCTTTTCAATGTAATTTAACCACGTTTCACATAATGCTAGTATGTGCAAGTATTTCTCGTTTATCAATTGTCGAATTTGGATAGTTTTATTACCAACAGATTGTATATTTACCTAGCCACAGTTTATGACATCCTTGGTATCCATGATCAGTATTTTCTGCTAGTCTTTTTCAATTCCAAGTCATAAACTTTGCATTCTCTAGACTTTACTTTGTGGTCACTTGGTTTGTTTAACTTTGTGCAGTTAATACACTTTGGCCTTTGTGAGTTACATTCCTTAGTGGAATGTTTTTCTGAACATTTCCCACAGACTTTATCATCAGTTTTAAACTTGCAATCTTTTTCAAGATGTCCATACCTCTGACAGGGTGGCAGGTGATCACATGGTATCTAACACGTGTGTCATATGTACCCTATCGCAACATAAATTTATCACCATTATTCTGAATAGCATTTCGAACTTCAGGATCACATTTCAGCACATAGTGGGTAGTCCCACCCGCAGCATTTTACTTCAGTACCACATCCATCTTCTATTTTAGGTTTTGGATATGGTCTAGGTAATGATTTCTTTGAATCAAGGCATTTACTACTTCCTCTTCATCATTGTACACATTGCATATCATTATTTTTGGTTTTAATTTTTCGATTTTTCTCGTTTCAGTGTTGGCAACCAATGTGAATTTTGTTTGCAGCCTCTTCTCTGATCGTTTTGTTAGCCAAGTTTACAACAACATTTCCATTTGAAGTTGACCTTGTGTTAAGTGCCTGTTCAACCTCGTGTTTTCTTTCAGTAATTTTAGTTGTATTTGTGGATTTAATTACCAACATATTTTTTTCTTTAACTTTGTCAGTCTATGTCATTTTTTCTGAATTTGGGTCCATCAATATTTGAAGAGTTGCCTTAATTGATTCCATATTCATAGCAAGATTATCTACTTTCTCAGTGAGGTCTATTGTCTAGGTGGAATTTGCTGCTTGTGCGCTAAGGTCCGCAACTTTGTTTTCCAATTCAGCAATTCTTGCATCTTGTTTGCTCAGAGCCTCTTCCCCTTTACTCTGCTCTTCCTTCAATTTTGATATATATAACTTGGCAGTTCTGGCTTCACCTATGCAGTGTGGGCATAACCAATTTAGGTTTCTTATTTCATTATCAGTGATGCCTGTCATTATATACACACATTTTTATGATAGAATCTATTGCAATCACATCCTGTCCATTTTTCCGGTCTCCCTTCGTGGTTTCATATATGAGGCAGAAAAAGTTAGGGGCAGACATGGCGTACTGTTTCTTCTAACTTTGATTTCTCCATAAGTTTAACTAATATCTTTTCAATGATATTCTAAGTGAGAAACAGGACACGGGGCGAGTGTTGAACGGAGCTCCGCGCAAAACACGTCTACACTTTAGCAGCACTCACTCATGACCAGAGGAAGAAGAGATAGAGCATTTTGTTTTCAATAAACAATTAAATAATGTCATAGCCTTACTTGTCTAGGGTTTTGGGTACCCTAAGCTCTAGACTGACATTTATAATTATTACTTTTATCACCTAAATATTCATTTATATAACAAAAAAAAAATACTATTACCATTGAACTATACCTATAATTTGTGACAAATTAAATTCACAATGTTATCAAACGAACATTCCTAGGAGCCATTTATTCCTTAAAGTCCAACAATCATGACTATGTAAACTAGGACTCTCTAAGGTTATGTTTAGCAAATATAGATTTGGTAAGCCATTGAGCTGTTGCTAAAATCCTTTTGAAAAAAGAATATTTTAGCAAATAGTTGAGATGTAGCTTAGGCTACTTCCTGTATCCTTAACCCCAATTTTTAAAACTCATTAGGTTTGGATCCAATTCTTATTGAGCTTTTGTGATTAGATATTAGTACTGAAGGCCATTGCACTCTTAGAGGTTGTGTTGTAATTCTAATATCACAAAATAAACTAGGCACATTATTTCTAATGTCTCTATGTTCATGCAAATATTATGGTAAGACTCTAACCAGTCAAGGAAAACTATCTTTGGAACTAATTGCCTTTTCCTTTTTTTAAAGAAGGATTATGAAAAAATTATGATGAACCTTTAGTCTTTAAATTCAGTTTTAGATGTGTAATCAGTCAAAAGATAAAACCATCATATAGCCATCAAAGAGTACTATAAAAGATATTTCTTGCAGTTCACTAATTCGTTATCTTATGGTAAATTCAACAGAAATAAATATTTTTCAGCGAGATCTTAACCAAAAACTTTTTAAAATGTTCAAAACAGGAACTCTTTAATTTAAATATTGTAACACTATTTCTAAATTCTGTCTCTCCCTCAAAAAGAAATAATACTGGAGGTCTTTAGCAAGGCCCAAAAACACCCACTACAAGAGCTAATACAGTACAGTACAGACAAATATAATGCTACAGTATATGCTCAAGCCTAGAAATCAGTATAGATTTATACCCTTCTTATTAAAGAAAATTTAACAAAAAAGCATAAGATTGATTATAAGTAGTTCTAGTAACTAATAAATTCCACGACTTACACCAATCAAAATTAACATTGTTTTTTAATATACTGTACCCATCTTTTGGAGCACATGATTGCCAATCTAGAGGGCCTCAAAAGCCATCTGCTTTGAAGGATATGGTGGTTACATCCCATTCGGTAAGACTCAGGTTGTAAGGGTATTGCAATATTACCCTTGAATCAGGTTGTCTGAGGAAATTGGCTTTTCACACCAAACCCCCATTATTATTATTATTATTATTATTATTATTATTATTATTATTATTATTATTACGACTTGCTAAGCTGCAACCCTAGTTGGAAAAGCACAATGCTATAAGCACAGGGGCTCCAACAGGGAAAATAGCTCAGTGAGGAAAGGAAACAAAGAAAAATAAAATATTTTAAGAAGAGCAGCCAGATTAAAATAAATATCTCCTATATAAACTATAAAAACTTTAACAAAACAAGAGGAAGAGAAATAATATGGAATAGTGTGCCCGATTGTACCTTCAAGCAGAGGCCCATTCCCTTTGACCAAAGCATAGCTGTGAAAGGCATCCTGCTGTATCTAGAAACCCTGAATTTGTGTATCACCTGTCAAAGCATGTAGGCAGGTGTAAAGTTATAAGATCCAGATATGCTTTTGGGTGAACAAAACAAATCTTTTTGTTCAATAGGGTTGCAAACATGTCTGCATATTAGTGTATATAGCGAACATTCTATTGGACATTTTATTTTTAATGCTAAGCTAATCTGTCAAGAAATATGATTTTATCTTAACTATGAAGAAGAATTATTCCTCAAATTTACCCAAATAAATAGTATTTCCTCTATCCGCTATATGGATTGTGATCTTGTTCCTCCTTGTTTCTAGATGTACGCCAATGCTTGCAGTGGTGTCCGAGAATACCATCACTGTCTTCATTACCACCAGTATTTGGTGATCCTGAAGAGCTTTGAATATTGCTATAAGGTCCCAGCAATTGAAAGGAAGAGTTGATCCCTATGACATACATTTTTAACATGTAAAAACCCTAGTTTTTATTATTACTAGCCAAGCTACAACCCTAGTTGTAAAAGCTGGATGCTATAAGCCCAAGGGTTCCAACAGGAAAATAGCCCAGCGAAGAAAGGAAATAAGGAAATAAATAAACGATATAAGAAAAAAATTAACAATAAAATATTTTAAAAACAGTAACAACATCAAAACAGATATGTCATATATCATCATCTCCTACGCCTATTGACACAAAGGGCCTCGGTTAGATATCACCCGATGTCTTTATCTTGAACTTTTACTTGAATTCTTTTCCATTCATCATCTCCTACTTTGCACTTCATAGTCCTGAGCCATGTAGGTCTGGGTCTTCCAACTCTTCTAGTACCTTGTAGAACCCAGCTGAACTTTAAGTAAACTAATCTCTCTTAGGGAGTGCGAAGAGCATGCCCAAACCATCTCCATCTACCCTTCATCATGATCTCATCCACATTGTGTACTCGAGTAATCTCTCATGATTTAATTTCTATTCCTGTCCTGCCATTCAACTCCCAATATCCTTCTTAGGGCTTTGTTCTCAAATATACTAAATCTATTGAAGATTGTTTATTTGTCATACCATGACTCATGTCCAGAGAGTAACACCAAACTCTCTAAACTGATTTTTGGGCTCAAGCCATGACGTCCTGATGGAAGGTTCCTTCAGTAGCTTCCTGAGGGTATATATGACTACAGTAGATATTCCCAGAGAATTAAACTAAAGGTTTCACAGAATTCTAACTTCTGGCGCGAGTACCCATAAGGTTTCCCTTTAGGATATCGTATAATAACGGGACGTATGCTTGACACGCCACACAGCTATCTGCACCCCACATAGCGTTTACGCTTCGAGGGGGAAGTGTGGCAAGTATCAGGAGGAGCCGTTACAAAACTCTCCTCCTGCGTTACTGTTACGGTACCTAGCGATGTAAACAAATGGCCGCCATAGCTGGCCGCCATCATTGTTTACGTCACATCCGCTCACTTCATTCCTGATTCTGTAGCGTTCCTGACAAAGTGTTTTTTCCCAGTGTTCGCTATTTTATTGCATCATGTCGCAATCTTCAGCCTCGCCTTCTTCTGGAAAGTTGAGTACCATATTCTTGTATTGTATAAATAAGTTCTACCCGTAAAGTAACGTCTTTTTATCTTTAAATCTTGTGTTTTGTGGCTAAGCTGTGCCCCGACCGGAGGCGTCATGTTTCGACGCTGTTGCTCGCCTCACATGTTTTATTTAGTTAGCCAGAGCAACCTTCCCGGTCTTATAACTAATAACTTCATTAGTTATTTAGTCTTCATTGCTAGGAATTAGTTATATTATGTGTTAGTATTCGTTTAGGCAACTGTGTTAGCCTACCCCATGCTGGATTGCTAGCCTAGCCCCTAGGCTCAATAGCCTAGTGTTCATGTTTACTTCTTGCATGATATAATAAGTGTTCCTAGAGTTATTTTTATAAAATGAAGATATAGGCATTTATACAAACAAGATTCCGTGATTGCACAGATGTTATTTCGCCTTCTAGGGAGTAAACAATGGGTTTCTGTGATATTGGTAGTCGTCTCCCTTGCCCCTAACCTATTGTATACTCCCTTCCTCCCCAGTTACCTTTCCTAAGGTAATCTCCTCCCTCTGAGGTAGCCTAGGCTACATCCTATCCATCCTTACCTCGATATGCTTTCGGGTAAGGTTAGGCTTGGATTTTCCTACCCCACTCCTTGCCATAGTACATGCGCTTTGAGTCTGGGACGGAACCTCAGAGTACCAATCGTTCGCCCCCCAGCTCCCCATTAGGAGAATGTACTCTCCTTCTGGTCCCTGCTGGAGGGTGAAGGTGGTGGGGCTCTGCCCTTCCCCCTAGTCCACACTTGGTTGGGTTAAGTCCCGTCCTCCTTGTGGCCTAGCGACTTGTCCTCCTCTAGGAGACTAGCTCACCTAGCCTAGGTTAGGCAGTCCATGGGATTCTGCTTCTTTATAGTTTAGGACATGACATTAGTGCTGTACCTACTCTGTGCTAACCTACCGTAGGCTGGAGAATGGACTCTTCCTACTTAGACAGGCTAGCCCTGAACAGAACCCCCCTTCCTCTCTGGGGGTGCTGGTGGGAACAACGCTCCCCCCATACACCCCCCCTCAGGACCCTCTCCCCTCCCCCTCTATCCCTTTGGTGTTGGCTTAGCCTTCACAGCCCTGTCTGCCGTCCTACAACGCCACCGAGAGCCAGTGGGTTGCCGGTTCGGCTCGGTCCTTTCGTTGGTTAGTCCATACTGCTATGCTGCCCGCATATAGTCGAACTATGGGTTAGCATTCGTCGGTCAGTCTGCCGGCGGAGGACCTCCCTTCTTGAGTGTTCTTCGGCCCTCCCTTGGGCCGCCACTGGCAACATAGCCGACTGCAGGCTCTCTGCCGCTGGATGAAAGGGAGTACCCCTCCTTTCATTTGAACACTCCTTCCGGAGAAAGATTGGATTGGGTACTGGGTATTACCCTTCCCTCTCTCTCCCTCTAGTGCCGGTCCACTGCCGCCCCCCACTCTGCCGGCGCCAGCTGTCAGAGTCTTCGGTGCCCTACCTGTCTCATTGAATGATGTCAGTGTCGGTTACCGTCGCCGGCCACCTGGCGGCTGCCGGGGTCCGCCGGCTTGCCGGCGATCTGCCATCACCTAAGGTGTCACCCTCTCTCTCTCTACCACATAGACTGATGGCTGGGAAGGGTCCATCCTTGATGGGGTCCTGCCGGCGCTAGTTAAGCCTCCGGCATTCCGCCAGGCTGCCGGAGCCACCAATCCTGGCGTTACAGTGGACAGTCACTCCTCCCTCCTGTCGGCCCCGTGCCAGTAACCTATATTGTGCAGCTATGGATAGTAGCCAGTACACATATGGTATAGTTATACCCTAGACTGAAAACTATTATGTATAGTTGTACAGTAAAATTTTCCAGCATATTCTGCGCTTCCATGTGCAGTCTCTTGCCGGGACCTAATCTGATAAGGGGGCTTAGCTTATCCCCCTTTTTCTTATACACTGAATGAATTCAGCTTCCCCCTCTTACTGTACCTAATTCCCTAAAGGAAGCCTAAGCTTGGCTCATCCATCACGTATGTTCTTCCTCCCCTAGGGCCCATGACGGTTCTCTGGAATCAGTTACAGTATGGGGTCACGGCAATTGGCTGGGCGGGATGCACAAATATGTGTCTTTCCTACCTCCTTTCCGGAATCATATTATAAGTGTACTAACATCATGTACCGCAGCCAAATGCAATGTTTTGCTTCGTCATCGGGGAGCGGGAAGGGTGGAAGCCTGAACCTACAGCCAATCAGTGACGAGATTTCAAACCATGGTTTGGCTCCATTTGTCACCTAGGATGAAACACTAACACTATCCTTCCCTATCCAGTGCCATGTCCCATTGTTACTAGAGAGTTGCTGTAAGATACTGGTAAACTGTGAGATATTGTTCTATGTATATGGTATGAACCACGAGTTGGTTCCGAAGTGGTTTGCCTGTGTCATGCTTGTTGCTAGAGTTATAACTTTTAAGTATAATGTTTGGTTGTTGTTATGGTATTAGCAGCAGTCTAGTTTACCTAACCTATGCAGGATCTTATGTAGTCTAGCCTTGTTTACTATTTATGTTAAGGGTTAAGGCCAACACAAACTTATTTAGAATAGAAAGCTGACAGATTGCTATCATACAATGATTCATAGCTATCATAGTTTACAGGTCATAGATATCTTACTTTATAAGTTTCACTTGACATTCTCCTTCAGAAGAAGAGATCAAACAATAAGACAGAACCTTAAGCACACAGTTAGTAATCATGGTACACACAACATCACTGGTATCAGTATATACAATACAGGAAATAGCATAACATAATACAAATAGAATGAGAAATCAAAATGAGACCCTCGTATAATGAAAATAAAACACATTATTCAAAGTCAGATAATTGGAAAAGGAGGTAAGATTTACATCAGAAAATTTCTTTGTCCGAAAAGAGCTATTCGGTTTTATTTAGTAGACTACCTGCATTGTGGGTAGCGCTCGTAATTTTTTTCGTGAGATCAGAGTTCCAAATCCCACTGTCCAAAAATACGATGTCTTTTCTCCTTTAAATTTAGTCAGAGGTCTACAACGACCATAACTTATTTTATTAGTGAATTGTAAGATATCTAAAATATGGGGAAAAGCATATATCATTCCTAACGGTAGTTTGAAGCTTATCAAGGTACTGTATCTATTAAACCCTTCTTTATGGGGATTAAAAACAATCATCGTTGGAAATTAGACCATTAGCAACCTACTTATAACTTTTATATGCAGGTTGTAGTATTTGATAAAAATCATTCCTAATGAAAACAAAAATATTCTACAAGCTATAACACATATCTTGAAGTAAAAGCTATTAAATTAGATAAATGATTTTATGGGTAACTCTTTTATTAATATAGTATGTAAGCTGAGAAATTGTGTTCTAGACCCCACTAGAAATTAAAGTTTTAACATTTATTCTTATTTTACAGGTAATCGAAGGTGAAACCAGTCCAATAGATTTTCCTTTAGTATGCTTGCCATCTCTTAGTCTCCCCGGTAACCCTTCAGAGATGTTTAGGGTAAAGGTCACAGCAATCAAAGATCCAGCTTCTGTTTATATTTCTCCAGTCTTTCCCAATGGATCATCAGAGTTTGAATGTGCTTTACAGTCATCTGTTACTGCTTATAAAAGTTTCTATAGTTCTGTAAACAGTGATCCCTCACCTTATGCAAGTGTCAAAGATCCACAGATAGGTATGTAATTTCTTAATTTATATTTATCCCAGTATTGTGTGTAGAGTAATTGCGATATGGGTAAATGCATTCAAAGATGATGAAAAATCTATTTCTTTTTGGCTCTTGTTTGAAAAATATTTTGAGTAAACTTTAGTCATGAAAATTCTATAATTCCTATTATGCAATTCTGTATTACTCATCTCCTATTTCTTGTGTTTTATATATCAACATCTTAGGGCTGTACTCATAATGTTCAAAATATTTGTGAGAGAAAGGAGGCCAAGAGATGGATACCTTAACATATATACAAAGCATTTCAAATAGCATAAGCCTCTCTCTCTTACCTTGTGGTTTATGTATACAAAGATATTATGACTGCATATATATGAAACTTGCATTTGCAGTAAATACTATATAATTTTCATTTTCATTACATATTAATATTTAACAAAACTTTATAAATATGCATGATTGTTAATAATTAATAAAGCAACATGTTTTTCAAACTAAAATTTATTTTTTCCATACTTACCTCTGAATAAAACAAGCTATGAAGTGCAAGTGCCTACTTGATGATCTCCAGATAAAGCCCAAAAATGATTTAACCTTTTTGCCCTCCCAACATAAAATTAGCCTCCAAAACAATCCCCAACAGTTAGGAAGAAAAGGATGGCCACTGCATTGCAGGAACAAGGTAAAGAATTCTAAATTTGAGTGGACTCAAGCACTGATAGTTCTTTTCAGAGGTTAGTACGGAAATAATAGATGTTTAAAAATCATGTTTATTTCCATGAACCTTACCTCTGAATAGAATATGCTGGATAAACACTAATTACGTGGATAGGAGAGGTAGGTGCACATAAAGAAACCAAAATCAACATCTCGCAAATTAAGTCAGTGTCTTTATTTTCTTTAAGGCAGTGCTAAAAAAATAAGAAAAGGAAAATGCAAAGGAGAGCCTCCTCATACAGTCAACTCCCTCTCTTCTTTCAAATAACTAACTAAGAATGACTTAGACATAACTACAATTTGATAGAGCAAACTTAACATATATTTTTTGGCCTTGACATACGTTAACAGATTTATTTGAAGATGTGATTCAAAGATAAATTCATCATTGGCCAATAGGTATGCACTATAATTTGATACAGAGTAAACCCAATAGACAAAGATTGTGAACTTGGACATACGTTAACTGAATAGATTCATTCAAAGTTGTGATTTCACAATGAATTTCACTCTAAATTTAAGTCACAATAGACATGTTTCAAGGAATCAATATCCATGTATTAGAAAGTAACATATTGTGGGGTCCCAAATTATGTGAGAAATTTGTTGATCTACAGCCTCACAGAACTGGAAAATTGCAGATTTTGATACACAATGGGAATTATTCCATTAGGGGCAATGCAAATGGCAACTAACCCTGTCAAACTCTTTTACTACCTATTTTCAATATTTTGTACGTACTATACTGTATTTTTTTCTAATATGAAATTATTCTTATGAAAAATAAAACATTTAAAAGGTTTTAAAGTTTTAATAACTTGAAAAACTTTAAAATAAAATTACATTCAGGATAGGTGTAATTACTGTATACTTCCTTCTGTAATGACCTAAAATTACAGCCAGTTTTAATAAATTTTTGTCATATCTGTTATTTTAAATCCAAAATAACTAAAAAAGGCGATTTTATATCATGCTTTTCCTAAACACCTCTCCTAAAATGCAAACCATCGTTTTGTTTATATTTATAGTCAATCATGAACAAACAAACGCATTTACAGTACTCATCTGTGTGTAAGTTAGTCTTTTGGGCTCGAGCGATGTCGTCCTGATGGAAGTTCCTCATTGGCAGCTTCTACTTGGGAGATATTTCTGCGAGTGATATACCAGAGAAATTTACCTTAGAGGTATCATAGAGTTCTTTATCTCCTGAGCGTATATCACAAGAGATATCGTGTATAAATCAGCGACGTGTTAATAACAAGCCATGGTTATCCCTCCCCGAATAGAGTTAACCTTGTCTCGAAGGATAAGGAATAGGTTGGATACGTGGGCGAGAGAGCCGTTACAACTCCCGATCTCAAAGATGTGCTACGATTACAACTCCCGATCTCAAAGATGTGCTACGATTACAACTCCCGATCTCGAAGATGTGCTACGACTAACACGCTTCCTGTTGATCCAGTCCCCTTTGTAGCGCCATCTTTGCCATTTGCTTTGAGAGTTTCTGCTAGTTTTCTTAGCTTTTTAAGTGATTTTTTTTATCATGGTTGCTTCAACTTCATCCTCATCGACTAAGTTGAGTATCCACCCTTTCATGTGTTGGAGAATTTCGCGTCTCCACACAGTTTTCTTTTATTATGTTGCATGCTTTTATTGTTCCAAATCCGGCAGGCTTTCGGCGCTACTTATCATGTCGTCAAACACTCAGAAATTTTTTAGTTCTTTAGTCATTGACTTTAGGAATATGTTATTTTATCATTCTAAAGTGTGGTATGTATATAGTATTGCCCATCCTTCCTTGGTGTTTCTTTTGTGTTTTTTATCAGCAGTGGCTTAGGGTAGCCTACCCTAGCCGGCAGCCATACCTGGTCTATGTTCACTAGTGCAACACTCCCTTCTTTCACCAAACCTTACGGGTTGGGAGAGGCCGTCTATCCTCCCACGCTGTCGATTTGTCACAGCTGGGAGCTGCGGTCTTGAAGGTCCTTTAGGGAGAGATGGATAGTGTTCTCAGTTACCTGAGGGTGACTGCTTTTCACTTTCCACTTAGCCTATATGTTTGGTGAGGCGGCACAGGTCTCAGGATCGTGTTCCCTGTGTCGACTTATGTTTATCCATTAGAATACCTTACCCCCAGGTCTGATGCCAACTAGTAGACCTCCTTGTGTCGCTTTAACCATTATTAGGTTTCTCTCTTAGTCTTTGGTAGGCTATGCCTGGTTGTGAGGACTTGTCCTCTGTGCCCTATTACGGCAACCACTCTGGGACACTATTGTTGTCCTATGTTGCTGTTGGGCCTTTCTGCCATGCTGCCTCACCATTTTCTGAGTCTCCCATCACCACCCCTCCTTCCCCTTTCCCTTTGCCTGTTAGTGTGCCTACTTGTAGGCTATCTTTCCTGGCCTAGGTAGATGAGATTTTCTCCTCCCCTGGTTGAAATCTCTTTCCTGCCTTAGAGACCACCCTTGGGTGTTTCTCTGCCCCTCCCCCTTCCTAGTTAGGCCATAACCTGACTGTACCAGAACTATGTTCTTCTAGTCTAATCATCTCACCCGCTAGGTAGGCTAGGCTTGCCTACACAGTTCTCTCATGGCCTATCTAAGCACAGAGTTGGTACCCCTTGGGTCACTCCTCTGCCGCCTTGGCAGTGCTTGTCCTCTGTCTGCAGCCTATCTTCCTGTGCTGTATCCCTCTTACTATGGAGTCTTGACTCCCTTGCCTGGTTAGCCTATCTAAGCAGAGGTGACACCTCTGTCAGTGCTTCCAGTCTTGTCAGCTTGAGTACTTCTAGCACTGGTTGTGTGTTGGCTATGGGTCACCCCTTCTGCCGCCTCAGCTTCAACCTTAGACTATTCATCTGCTGTTTCCTATCCCACATCTGAGGAACATTGTTCTTTGGAGTTGGTTGATTGGATCCTGCCTGGTTGTCAGGACACCCTTTGAATTTTTAATTCTTAGCATCCTGGCGGTCTTGTACGGCTCTCATTATCTTATGGGCTGCACCCCCCCCCCCTTTATATAAGTTGATGATAATAATCAGGTCCTGGCTAGTTCTCTTATTATCTGCCTTTCACTCCTGTACTTCCCCCCCCCCTGAGTGTGGACCCTTCCCTGGGGATTGTCCACTCTCCCCCTGTGGACTTCACAATGCGTCTGCCGTCTTGTGTCGACATGAGTGGGGTATTGATGGGTAATTCTTTTCTGGCTACTATAAATAGTTGCCGCCTCCCAGCTGCTGCCACCTCGTGGGCAGCTGTTGCTTGGTCTAGGCAATATGATGAGTGAACTTGCCTTCTTAAGCTTCTCTGATAGACATACTCTGGAGGTTCTGGTGTTCCTTTGATGTGATCCTTTCCTTCATATTCCAATTACACCATCATTATGTTATGCTTCATAAATCATTCCAGATTTCTGAGCTGTTTGGCATGTGTTCTATTATATTTTAGATTTAGCCATTCTTTAGGTGTAGGATTATCTAGGATAGGATGTATAAAATTTTTTTTCCTAATTTTAAGAAGATATATTTTAGTGATGTACCGGTACTCATTTACATTTCTTATCTTTACAGGTCGCTGCTGACATGGAATATTCTACGGTCACCTGTACCAGGCGGGTCAAGTTACCCTGTGGCCACAAGATCTGCCGGAAACACGGAAGTTGCTATGTTTCCAAGGGATCTACTGCAATCTGGGACCCTACTGACTGCATGGTTTGTATGGATCTCCTTCTAACCAGCTTATATGCCACTGACGTCTCCTTAGACATCCCAGATCGAAGTCGGAAGATGCTCCTACACTGGGTAAGAGGCTTCCAGAAGAACTCTCAACAAGGTGCCCCCTATCTTCCTTTTTTGGAACTGAAAGACCTCTTTCCCAAGGCTGAATTGTCCTCCATTTTTGGGTACCAGTTACTGACAGTCCAACTCCCGCCGGTACCTGTAGATCCTGCAGATGATGAAGTTCGAGACGCTCTGCAAGTCATGAGCCTGGACATGGACGACATGTCTACTACTTCTTCGGTTTCACCAGAGTAGGAGAGGATCCTGCTGGTCACGGAAGCCATTGGATGTACATCAGGTGAGTGCAGCTCCCAATGCCTCTTTACTTTCTACCCAAGCCCCAGCTTCCACCTCCACCCCGGTTCCGATATTAGACAAATCTTCGCTACCCAGTAATTTAGAACTAATGGTGTCCATGAAATCTTTCATGAAAAACTTGACTGCCAAATATGAACGTTCTCAGGCAGATCTAACAGCGAGGATAGAAGCTTTACAACAGGCACCTCCTTCTAAGGCTCCCCCAGCTTTGAGCCTACCAGAATGCACAGTTAAGAACCCTTGGCGCTATACTGAGAAGATGACCTTAACTGAAGGGTTCCTTCATATTAGGGATGGTTTGGGTTCCAAGCCAGTTTCGGACTTGGAATTCTTTCCATCGATTGATAGCTATCCTTACTGTTACGTAAAGCTTAACTCGGAAGTGTCCATTAGGGGTGATACGATCCCTAAGGAAACCATCATTCTGGATCATGGCAAGGCTCAATCCATTTTGGTTAGGGAGTTAAAGATGGTTGAATTCACTAATACCCAACTTTCTGCTTTTAGCAGGAAACAGGCCACTTTTGTGGCCCCCAAAGATACTGTCTTCCCCTTTGCCTACAAAAGCTTAGAGGCCGTATTGAAAGCAGTAAGGGAGAACAGACCCTTTCCAGTGCTAGAGGAATGTAAACCGGTCTCTCTAGCCCTTCCTTACGATTCAAACAATTGGGAGGACGTTCAACATACATTCACTGTTGGAAAACTAGAGAAAGACGTCGGAGGCAAACAGTTTGATGAGAAATTGCCTAGGATTCCCGAATCCCTATTCAAGGGAAAACTGAAAGGTAAAGAGAGACTTTCTCCCTCTTTATTCTTCCAATCTTATCTAGAGATGCTTATTGAAAACTATTTCAAATCTGATCTCTTCCCTGTCTTGGCTAAAACTCACCTAATCATGTTTCATAGGGGTCTCCATGCTTTCGTCCTAGCCAGAAGACCATGTTGAGAACACGTCCTAGCTGCTTCTACGATCAGACATGAACCCAGAAAACAGATTGACTCCAACATCTGGAGGAAGGATCTCTTCCTTGAGAAGTCATGGACAAGTGGCTCAGGAGAATAAGAGCCTTATTGACAATGGGGTATTTCTTCTAAACGAATATTTACCCTCAATGAAGGACCTCAACCCATGGGCAAGAAGCCCAGAAGTCACTTCAAAGGAAGGAAATCCTTTTCTGTTGCAACAGCCTCAGTTGCCGCCATTCCTCAGACTGTGCACACGGTCCCCCAGCAGTATGTTTGACAGTCTCCATCCTTCAACAAGGTGTATGAGAGAGCTACCACCACTTTTCAACCCGCCCGATCTCAAAGGGAGGGCTCTGGTAACAGAAGAAGGACTGGAAGAGGCGGTCAAACTAGAGGCCGAGGAAGTAGAGTCAAGACGTCTAAAGTTGCGGGTCCTTCACAACAACGAGGAGCTTCCGGTAGGGGGATGACTTCACCTGTTCAGGGACAATAGGAGTTCGATCCCTGGGCTCACAGCATAGTCTCAATTGGGCTAGGCTGGAAATAGAGACAGAAATCACCCCAGTTCAAGAGGTTCTTTCAACCCACAACCTGCTTTTGGGAGAATTACATTCAGGACCTTCTCCGGAAGGGATTCATCCATTGCACAAAATCTATGAACTTTCAAGGGCGGCTATTCTGCGTGCAAATGAAAAATTCGAACACTTCAAACTATTCTGGACTTCTCCCCACTAAACCAATTCATTCTGAACGACAAGTTCCAGATGCTGACTATCTCGCAAATACGGACCCTACTTTCCCAGTTGGCCTACACCGTCTCCATAGATGTTACAGACGCCCAGTTACATCTTCCGAATGGTCGGCGCTTCTCCCCCTACCTTGGTTTCAGACTGGCAAAAAAGGCCTACGTATTCAAAGCTATGCCCTTTGGGCTCAGTATAGCTCCAAGGGTCTTCACGAAACTAGTCAAGGCCATTGTCCAACAACTTCGGAACAGAGGCCTTCAGGTGATGGTGTACCTAGATTACTGGTTAGTCAGGGCTGCAACGAAGCTAGAATGTCCAAAAGGTCATGAACTAACTACAATCTCTGGGCTTCCAAATCAACCTCAAAGTCCAGGCTCGGAAATTCCAGTGGCTAGGATTTCACTGGAACCTACAGTCTCACACACACACTATCACAAGGCAAGAGAAAGGAAATCTCAAACTTGGTCAGGTGCCTACTTCATTCAAAAGTACTCACCAGACGACAGCAAGAAAGGGTCTTGGGGTTGTTACAGTTCGCTGCCGTGATGGACCCAATCCTGAAAGCAAGGCTCAAAGATGCCAACAGAGCATGGAGAAAAAAGGCATCCAATGCTAGGAGAGATCTTCGCCATAAAACTCAGGCCTTTCGGACGCCTCGGGACAAGGTTGGGGAGTTCACTCTCTTCCAAGAAAGTGCAGGGTCAGTGGTTGATCGCATTTCAGAAGTTTTACATCAATGCTCTGGAGGCTATGGCAGTGTTTCTTACTCTGAAGAGACTATGCCCAAAGACGAAATCATACTTCAAATTGGTCATCGACAACAACTCAGTAGTGCACTGTGTCAACAGACAGGGCTCCAGAACTCCTCAGATCAACCCTGTAATCCTAGCCATTCTCTCTTTAGCAAAAAGGAGGAAATGGCATCTTTCAGCAGTTCACCTCGAAGGGGTTTGCAATGTGACGGCAGATGCCCTGTCGAGGTCCAAGCCTCAGGAAACAGAATGGTCTCTGGATGTAAAAGCATTCTGTTTCATTCTAGAGCAAGTCCCGGAACTGAAAATTGATCTTTTTGCGACGAGCTTCAACTAAAAACTTCCCCAATATGTAGCACCAAACTTGGACCCGGAAGCGACAGGAATGGATGCGATGTCTCTGAATTGTAACCAGCGTTCTCACATCTACCTATTTCCTCCATTCAACCTCCTACTTAAAGTACTGAACAAACTGCAGACCTTCAAAGGAACAGCAGCTGCAGCTCTGGTAGCTCCCAAGTGGCTCAAGAGCAATTGATACCCTCTTGTTCAGGAACTCAAACCCCTCTAGATCCCTCTACCATTTCCAATGCTGTCCCAGGTTGTTTAATAGACAACTGTCTTCTCTTCGTCTTGGATAACGAAAACCCTTCAGCTAATGATTTTCTTGCCCTCGCAGCTCAAAGAAAATTCGGAGTTGCGAGGGAAAGAATTGACTTCATCGAAGAGTACAAGTCCAACACCACAAAGCGACAATATTTGTCTTCCTGGAAAAAATAGATTGCGTTCGTGTAAAGTCATCAGCCCTCTTCTATTTCTATGGACTTCTGTATTTCTTTTCTTATTTCACCACACGATCAAGGTCTAGCCTCATGTAAGTCTGCACTAACTTGACCAATCACGTATGCTTTTGATATCGAACTCAATAGTGAGCCATACAATAAGATTATGAAGGCTTGTGCTAAACTGAAATCCAATGCTCCTCCCAAGGCTATTTCAGGGTTGTTGGATAAAGTCTTGCACTTTGCCTCTTCGATAGATAACGCCTCTGCCGTTCTGAGGGATCTTTCTCAAAAGTCTGTCTTTTTGCTTGCTCTGGCTTCTGGTGCTAGTGTCAGTGAGATTGTGGCCCTTTCAAGGGATGATGGCCACATTGAATTCTCGGATTCGGAAGAGGTAAACCTTTATCCGCATCCTGTATTCTTGGCGAAATACGAACTTCCCACGAAACTCTGGGGATCCTGGAAATTTGTTCCACTACAGGAGGACCCTTCTCTGTGCCCCGTGGAGAGCCTTGAAGCCTACCTATCCAAGAGCCCAGCCTTTAAAGGTGGTCAACTTTTTAAAGGGGAGTCGACAGGATCTAACCTTTCTCTGAAACAGCTAGGGTCCAAACTCACCTACTTCATGAGAAGGGCTGACCCGGAAATTATTCCAGCGGTTCATGACCCCAGAAATGTTGCCTCTTTTTAATTTTTTTTTCAATCTATACCCTTTGCAGGCTGCCTGGCATACACAGGATGGAAATCTTTAAGAGTGTTCTTCTAACATTACCTACATCAGTTGAAAGAGGTTAAACATTTTGTGGTGGCCATTAGTAGTGTGATTAAACCAGCTTCTTGAGTGTTGTGCACGGACTCGTTTGGACTGTATAATTGGGACTTTTCAGTCTACATTGTGCAAGGGGATTATGATCTTTTGTTTCAAATGCATTTTAATGTTGTAACAATTTACAGGTGATATTTTCTTGTTTTGTCACGAGTATTACTGTCTTACTACTCGGTTTTATAATTTGGGGTCTGAAAACTCAAGTTTTCTGTATATACTGTACTCATATATATATATATATATATATATATATATATATATTCTTTGGACCTGCTGTCTATATGAAATAAATGTGGTGTATCAAAATTTCTTTAACCCTCGTTTTATTGACGTAGGTCTTTTCATCTACTGGAGACAAAGTTTTTCTGAGTGAGTGGGACTGTGCTATTGATTTACTTTGTTCCTATCATTGTACAAACTTCTCGCTTACTCTCATCATTTGGTACCATAGTACCAATGCTGTAGGAAGCATGCTTATATCTATAGAGTCACAGGGTTAAAACTCTTCTGGCCACAACTGAGAATGATAATTCTCTGGTACACTTCCATCAGGACGACATGGCTTGACCTAAAAACGGACTTTAACAATAGAAAAATCTATTTTTGGGTGAGATAGCCAAGTCCTCCTGATGGCCCGCCCGTTACCTTCTATCCCCCCCCCCCATTTCTCAGTGTGGGACCTCACGTCATGTGATGGCTGCTCCTGGAATGGTTCAACAGGAAGCGTGTTAGTCGTAGCACATCTTTGAGATCGGGAGTTGTAACGGCTCTCTCGCCCACGTATCCTACCCTATCCCTTATCCTTTGAGACAAGGTTAACTCTATTCGGGGAAGGATAACCATGGCTTGTTATTAACATGTCCCTGATTTATACACGATATATCTCGGGATACTCACTCCGGAGGTAAAGAACTCTGTGATACCTCTAAGATAAATTTCTCTGGTATATCACTCTGAGAAATATCCCAAGTAGAAGCTGCCAATGAGGAACTTCCATCAGGACGACATGGCTATCTCACCTAAAAATGGATTTTTCCTATGTCAAAATTCGTTTTTTAATCTATCCTTTGTTTCAAAGGTGCTAGAATACATGATTCTTGAACAACTAATTAGTCACTTAGAAGAAATGAAAGCTTTGCCAGACAACCAGTCTGCTTACAGGAAATTATACTCAACGGGGACATCTATCTGTTTTGTTCTAGATATGCTGGAAATGATGGACGAAAACAAATGTGGTATTTTGATATTTTATCTTAGTGCTGTTTTTGATACAGTTGTATATGAAATGCTACTAAATGATATATGGTCCATCAGTATTGAAAATCAGGCTTTTAAATACCTAAAAGATCACTTGGTTTAGAGAAACTATTTTGTGCAAATTAGAAACTTTTAATCATCATATGAACATTTACACAGAGTGGTACCTCAGGCAAGTGTACTAGGCCCAATTTTATTCTGTATCTATACTATTGGTCTGTCAAAAATACTTCAAAGGCATGGAGTGAAGTTCAAACTATTTGCAAATGATACGCAATTTTATTTCATAAATGATATAGATGACACTACTGAAACTCTAAACCATTCTTGCCATTGTTATGGAATGGATGGTAAACAAACAACTAGAATTAAATGAAAATGACACTGAGTTTATGGTGGTTGGAAAGAAAAAGTGTTAGAAATTTGGGTGATATTCTAATAAACTAAAATAACAACTCTGCCCCGATATCTAGTAAAGTTTGTTCTAGTCCTATCTCTTGACTGCAACTTATCTTTCAATGCCCAAATAAATAATGTAGTAAAAACTGCTTGTCATCATCTTAGAATCATTACTTTTATAAAGAATTACACGGATGAACATTCTGTAAAGAAACTTAATAAACTGTGTTATTACCAGGATTGACTACTGGAACTCCATCTATTACAATTTACCAAAAGTGCAACTTAAGGTGCCCGGCCGGAATCACAAAATAATGGGGTATAGGTAAAAAAACACAAAATCCTGAAAAAATTCACTGAGCTTTGTATGGCAATGGAGAATATTCTGTGAAAATTACTCTTACTTTTATAGTTAAAGGGTAATTAGTAGAAGTAGCTCAATAAACCAAAAACACTTCCTTACAAGAAAATTTAGTATTTCTTCTGTTATCATAAATTTTGATAATTATTGCATTGTAAGTAAAAGGAATTGTGAGCAATGGTATCTATATAGATTCCACGAGTTACACCCTTTGCCCGTCAGTCCTACCACAGATGTCATAGAGAGTACATGTTTGAGATTGACCTCTAAGATTCACTCATTTTTACGTCTTTTTCTCGTTTTCTGTAAGAATTTCATCATTTCATAGAGGAAAAACAATTTCAACATTTCACTAACATAAGAAAGAAGAAAATTCGCTCTAATTAGAGTTCAGAAGTGGGTAATATCGGCAAAATTAGCGGAGTTAGTGAAGGAGAGAGATGATGAAGGAGCGACCGTCAAGCCTAAAGAAGCAAGATATTGAGCAAAGGTATCTTCATTTACGATTAGATTATAATAAATAACTTTGAATTGGTTTATTAATATCCAAAAGTAACATAAAATTCATAATAATCATGATTTATTAATATTGCCTTTGAAAAAGTATAAAGAAAAACTTTGAACGCTCGTATCTCAAAACTATACTTCGTTCGTTCGTTGTGTATTACAGCCAACTCTTCTTGTTGGCACGGGCCTTTCCCTTGGTCGGCCCGTAGGAACTATACTTATTGACCTTCAAATTCTATCTTCTCCCTTAGTTTTAAAGTTATAGCTTTGAAATTTGCTATATAACTTAGAAAGACATTATAAAACAATCTATTGGTGCCCTTTTATTCCCATTTTGTTTTCATATTTTTTCTTAGTTTTTTCCCTGATTTTTAGGGTTTATTTTTTTTACCATAATGAAAAAATTCATATTTAGCAAAAAAATTACTTTAGAAAAAAAAAATTCATTTTATTGGATGTCTCCATCAGGTCTATACAGGGTAGTAATTCCAGGTCTTAATATGAATTATCAAGGGAGTAGATAGAATTTGAAAAACACTCATTTTCAGGATAATTCAGCCTGGCGTCGCAAAACTGAAGGTCAGAGGCAGAAATTCTATGCAGTTTGGAGATATCCTAAGTCACCTTATTAAGTGGTATGAGTGTCCTGTCCTTTAAAAAAAATGGCATTAGCTGGCCAGCCTCCTTAAGAAATTACAAAACATAAACAGAGGAGCAAAACTGATAAAAGGTGTTCCATTCCAAGAAAGGATCACTCCTATACTAATTAATTTACACTGGCTGCCTATTAAAGCGAGAATTGAATTTGAAATATTTACAATAACCAATCATATCGGAACTGGACACCCAAAATATCTAAGAGAATTGCTACGTATGGTGCACCCAACAAATCGTGTTGACACGAGAATAGTTACAGATGGTTACAAATTATTGGAATCTAGATATATGTCTACTGTAGGCTTAAATATAGGGCCACGAAAGTATACAATAAGCTCCCACAAGACATTTGAAAGACTAAAAGTTATTAAGGCTTTCAAGAGGACATTGAAGACTTTCTTGTTATCAAAGTGCTTCGATAGTGTGGACTTGACAATAAAGCAGCAATATGTGGTGTGAAATGTTGAATGCTTTTGAAAAAACACGATAAAATAGTTCTGTAGGTCCTGTAGAGATTAAGGTTCCCCTCCTGTATAGGACCAGAAAAACTGCTTTCAAAGTAATATAAAGTAAGTAATAGCTTATCATTCTTTCTAGAGGCACCTGTAAGGTCTCTAATTTTGCCATGCAGTCCACATATATTGCAAAGTCTAGCTGAAGTCTAGGACACACTATTCCTGGATTTTGCTCAATATCTCCAGACAGAATAAGAATTAAAAGCAATAAAAAGAATCTCATCGTACAAGTAAACAAACTTGAAATTAATAACAACAAAAACAATATGTACAGTGATACTCGTTGAAACGAAAGCTTTTTCATACAAAATTATGTTTCATGCTATGAAACGAGGTACGGTACGAGATTTGCCCGACCGACAAGACTAATTTTAATATTCGCGAGCCACCAGCCATTAACTCTCCACCATCCTCCCTTGCTGCCATTGGTTATCTTCCTACTCTGATGCTAGTTATCACCATACAATCCTGCTCTCCTATCAGTTAGCATCTGTCCCATCCTGCATCTACTTATAAGCTTCTCTCGATCATTTCGTTTAGGCAGCGCCATCATTCACCTTGAATTTGCTTGGGTGATTTCGCTTTCATGCTTTTACTCGTATTTACTGAACTGTACCCTGTTGCGTTATTCAACTTGTACAGTATTGGCCATGGGTCCTAAGAAAGTTGCTGATGTGCAGGGAAAGAAGAGGAGGATGCCTTTTTTGGGAGACAAAGCTTGAGATCATCAAGAAGTTTGAGGACGGCATGCGGTTAAGTGTGATCACCAGGGAATATGGCCAAAATCCGTCTACGATAGGAACAATCCTTAAACAAAAGGAAGCCATGAAAGCAGCAATACCTTCTTAAGGTGTGACTGTTTTCTCCAGCAAGAGGAGCCACATCCATGATGAGATGGAGAGACAGCTGCTTGTTTGGATTAAGGACAAGAAAATTGCTGGAGACAATCGCAGAGACGATAATTTGCCAGAAGGCCAGCACTATTTTCGGTGATCTTGTACGGGCTCAGGCGGAAGACGACGCAAGAGAAGGGACATGGAAGCAGCCACCCCCAGAGTTCATGGCTTCTCCGGGGGAGGTTGTTGAAAAATTTAAGAGACGGTCTGGCGTTTATCCAGTGATGCGGAATGGGGAAGCTGCTAGCTTGAACAGGAAGCAGCCAAAGCCTTTGTTAAGACATTTGATGAGTTGACTCTCCAGGAAGGCTACCGTATCCAGCAAGTATTCAACTGTGATCAAACTGGCCTTTTTTTTTGGAAGGAAATTCCTCGTCGGACACACATCATGGCTGAAGAAAAGAAGATACCTGTTCATAAGCATATAAAAGGATTACCCTTGCACTGTGTGCAAATGCCAGAGGGGATTGTAAGGTGAAGCCCCTGCTGGTGTATCACTCATAGACTCCTCGAGCCTTTCAAGTTCCACAAAGTGCTTAAGGAGAAGCTTCCGGTGATCTGGAGGGCTAATACAAAACCCTGGGTAACAAGACGCTTGTTCACCGAGTGAGTAAATCTTTGTTTCAGCCCAACTGTGAAAAATAATTTGAAGAGAAGTGCCTCCCTCTAAAATGCCTGCTGGCGTTGGATAATGCCTAACTCACCCTCCTGGCCTCAAGGAAGATATCCTAGCAGATTATTCGTTCGTCAAGACTTCTTGCACCTAGCACCACCCATTTCCTCTAGCCCATGGACCAGCAAGTGATTTCAAACCTTAAGAAGCTCTGTACAAAATATCTCTTAAAGAGAAGTTTTGAAATCACTGACAGCACAAACCTCACCCTGCGTGAATTTTAGGAGGAGTATTTCGATGTTGTGAAATGCCTCATTGATACAGCTGGGCAGGAAGTTTCGAGGTGCATCTTGAACTCTACGTGGAAGAAGCGGTAGCCTGATGCAGTTTCCATATAGGCCAATCTGAAGCCAATGCCGAAAAAGATGACAATCCTGAATATGTTACTCAATCTGAAGTTGCCAAGATTGTTTGACTTGTGATGTCCATGGGTCTGGAAGTCGATGAGGATGACATTAATGAGTTCCTCGAGTAGCACCAAGAGGAACTTTTGACGGACTACCTGAATGAGTTGGAGGCTGTGCAACTGAAATAATTCAGGAACAGTTATTTAGTGGCAAGGAGGAGTAGGATGACTCACTGACAACGGCAAAAATTAAGGAGGGTCTAGCTGGCTAGCTGAAGATAGCAGCTCTTGTCGAAAAGAGGCACCCAGAGAAGGTTTTCACAGGTCGTATTCTTGAGCAGGTTTGCCTGAGTCATTTCAGAAACAGCTTAAAGAGCAAGCAGAAACAAGCTTCCTTTGATTGCTATCATTATTCAAGAGGCCTTCAGTACTAGTAGGCCAAGAGAAAACAAAATGATCCAAGAAAAAAGAAAAGTGAAAGATGATGAGGAAAATTATTAAATTTAGGAAGTACAAAACAAAGTAAAAAAGAAAAAATTAGAAAAAGGCAAAAAATTTCTAATTTTAAGTTCATTGTAAAGTTAGGTGCTAAAGTTTTCTGCCATTTATTAATGTGTTTATATTTTCTGCTACTTGTTATTGTTTTATGCCGTTTATCATCCTCCTCTGCTGCCCCACCACTTCGCTCTCGGACATCGCCTCAATCCAAAGGTAAGGTTACACATTTTTGTTACTGTATTTTCCATTTGTTATAGCATTACTGTACTGTCTGTACTAATTATACATTCAATTTACAGGTTGTTAATGGTTAGGTTATTATTGAATGATCCAAGTGGTTGTATTTCATTGTGTTTAGTGGAGTTTAGCAGTATTATAAGAATTTAATATGGTGTTTTGTAGGGTTTGGAACAAATTAGACTATTTACATGTAAAAGACGACTCATAGTGCAAAAAAAATCATGGTACGAAAGCCACTATGGAACCAATTGATTTTGTATTGTGAGGCATTACTGTACATAACTGAATAGTACAAGGTATAAACTAAAGACAAAATTTCCTATAGAACTGGTCAACATGGAAGAACTGACTCACCACACTCACCTTAGGTAGTAGGTTGGCCAGGGCACCAGCCACCCGTTGAGAGACTACCACTAGAGAGTTATGGGGTCTTTTGACTGGCCAGATTGTACTACATTGGATCCTTCTCTCTGGTTACGGTTCATTTTACCTTTGGCTATACACTCACACACCGAATAGTCTGGCCTATTCGTTACATATTCTCCTTTGTCCTCATACACCTGACAACACAGATTACCAAACAATTCTTCTTGCTGCACTGTGATTGTTCGGTGGCCAATTTCCTCTTGATAATGGTAGAAGATACTCTTTAGCTATGGTAAGCAGCTCTTCTAGGTGAAGGACACTCCAAAATCAAACCATTGTTCTTTAATCTTGGGTAGTGCCATAGCCTCTGTACCATGATCTTCCACTCTCTTGGGTTAGACTTCACTTGCTTGAGGGTACACTCGGGCACATTGTTCTATCTTATATCTTATTTCTCTTCCTCTTGTTTGGTTAAAGTTTTTATAGTTTATATAGTGATATTTATTTTAATATTGTTGCTCTTCTTAAAATCTTTTATTTTTCCTTGTTCCCCTTCCTCACTGAGCTATTTTCCCTGTTAGAGCCCCTGGGCTTATAGCATCCTGCTTTTCCAACTAGGGTTGTAGCTTAGCAAGTAATAATAATAATAATAATAATAATAATAATAATAATAAATGCTTATCACCCTCCAGGATAGCCACTTCAACTGAAGATAGGACAGTAAGGATAGTTTTGAAAATGAATACCAAGGGGAAGATAATGGAACAGATAAGGGAAAAGGCAACCTTTTGATAAACCACCAGGCATCTAGGCCCCTTCTATTAAAGCTAGCCCAACAGACCATTTGAAAAAATAGAGGAAAAGAAAACAAAATAGCATGCCTGAGTGTACCCTCAAGCAAGAAAACGCTAACCTAAGACTAGAGAACGATGTTTTGATTTTGGAATGATCTAGAAGAACTGCTTACCATAGCTAAAAAGTATCTTTTACCCTTACCAAGTGGAAAGTAGGTCCTGAACAATTACAATTAATCCCTTGAGTGATGAAGATTTTTCCAGTTATCCTAGTGTTATTAGGTGTATGAGGAAAGAGCGGAATGCGTAAAGAGTAGGTCAGACTCTTCTTTGTCTATGTTAGCAAAAAAAAAAAGGAGATGTAATCAAAGAGGGATCCAATATAATACTATCTGGCCAGTCAAAGAACACGATAACACTCTCACAGTAGTTTCTCCACAGGTAGCTGGTGCCTTGGCCAACCTAATACCTATAGCAGAAGGAACCCATTGGATGCAGATAAGGCACTTTATAGGATCCCAAGCCCTGGCCTAAGAGGCACATCAAGCACCATGATAGCAGCAATGGGCATGACACCAATTTAGGTTGCAAAGATTAGTGCACCTAGCTTGGTTACACTTACCCTTGGTTTCACTCATCTGACATAGAAAATACCTAAAGGAAAATAATCTTTAGTAATCCCCAGAAGGAGGGAGTTTACTTTCCTGCATCTCCAAGCTGCCATATTAACACACAGGATTACAAGTGAATATGAAAAAAATTAAAACTAGCTAGTGAAACTCTATAAAATGTTGAAGAGTAGGGAAGAAATTCAAAACTAGACCATGAGTAAATCTCTATCGCTGACTACATAGTAGCTGAAACGCAAGGCTTAATAAAGCTAATGATTAGAAAAGAATAACATGGCAAATCCAATATTGAATTAAGTTTGAGGATCCAGTCGCATGTGCGGGCGAAGGTCCAACCCTAATGTACGTAAGCACATTCTGCCCTGGAAGGGAGGAGGCCATCTCCACGTAGATGATAATAGAACGTTTATAAACATTGTTTATAAAATGAAAATGCAAAAAATAGACCAATAAATATATGTGGGATATTCACTGATCAAATGTATCCTTCCCTTTGATTAAATTCCTATTAATACTGTATAAAGCATTGATGTGTGTTAATTTAGGCGTAGTAGGTTGGCCAGGGCACCAGCCGCCCGTTGAGATACTACCACTAGAGAGGTATTGGATCCTTTGACTGGCCAGACAGTAATGTATTGGATCCCTCTCTCTACTCATGGCTTATTTTTTCTTTGCCTACACTTACACAGAATAATCTGGCCTATTCTTTACATATTCTCGTCTTTCCTCATACATCTGACAACAATGAGACACTTAACACTTCTTCACCCAAGGGGTTAATTACTGTACTGCAATTTGTTCAGTGTACTTTCCTCTTGGTAAGGGTAGAAGAGACTCTTTAGCTATGGTAAGCAGCTCTTCTAGGAGAAGGACACTCCAAAATTAAACCATTGTTCTCTAGTCTTGGGTAGTGCCATAGCCTCTGTACCATGGGCTTCCACTGTCTTGGGTTAGAGTTCTCTTGTTTGAGGGTACACTCGGGCACACTATTCTATCTTCTTATTATTTTTTTTCTTCCTGTTTTTTTGAAATGGTGTGTTGGGCAGGCTTAATAGAAGGGCCATGGATGCCTGGTGGTTTATCAAGAGGTTGTCTTTTCCTTTTTCTGACTTTTTCTTCTCAAAACCATCCTTACTGTCCTCCCTTCAGTTGAAGTGGCTATCCTGGAGGGTATTTAGCCTTGCATGGTGTATCGGCTCCTCCATGCTGACCAGTTTTTCCAACTTTTTACTATAGTCTATGGGTATCATCAATCACTTGATTTATAAATCTGTACATATTGTTTTTGTTATAATTCTTGTTAATCTAGTTTTATCTAATCTAATTCTTTTTTTATTTCTATTAATTCTTATGCTGTCTGGAGACATTGAGCAAAATCCAGGACCAGTACGTCCTAGATTTCGTCAATGTCGTCTTCTGTATTGCAATATTCGTGGTCTTCATGCAAATATCCAAGAACTTACAGTTGTGTCCAGACAGTATAATATTCTTTTGTGCTCAGAAACTTTGGTTTCTAATATGAGGCACTCATCTCAACTCCTTATAACTGGTTTTAAGACGCCAATAATGTTGAAACGTGATGCCATCCCTAGGGCCAGGGGAATGGCAGTGTATTTTAGGACCGAGTACCCTGCTTCTCATAAGTCCTGCTATCAATGTGGATGTCATGAGATTCAGGTAATAAAAGTTTGTGGCAGGCATAACAACTTTTATTTGTGTTCGATCTACCGGAATCCAGACATGGATGATTCTATCTTCGATTGTCTTCTTACCATTATGGCTAAGATGCAAGAAGATGATAGAAAGGCTTCTTTTGTCTTTGTTGGTGATTTTAATGCTCACCATAGGGAGTGGTCAAGTTCTATCTCTCCTACCGATCGCCATGGCTTAAGAGCTTTAGACTTTGCCTCTGAATCAGGCTGTGAGCAAATCATAAATGAAGCTACTCACAGGTCCAGTAATTGCTTGGACCTCGTATACACTGACTCCCCTGGCGTTATAACTAGTAAGGTTGGTTCTCCAGTCGGGACATCTGATCCTGCCTTGATTTCATTATTAGTGAAGACTGAGCAGCCTGTCCCTGATATATCATATTCTTGTAAAATTTATATGAAATCCCAAGCAGACTGGAATTGGATTTTGCATGATCTTTTGTGCTTGAATTGGTCACAATTATATAATAGTGTAGATCCTGTTGTCCCTTTGAATGAGAATCTAGTCAACATAATTGATAGGCGTATCCCCTCTCGTGTGCTAAGGTACCGAGTGAAGGACAAACTGTGGTTCAATGATGATTGTAGACGTGCTTATTTGGAGAAGCAGGAGGCATTACCTTTGGAAGGGTAACAGATCAGATTTGACCTGGAACAACTATACTCAGCTTCGAGCTTTTGCTCAGAGAGTTTATGCCTCAACTGAAAAGGAGTACAATTTAACCATAAAAGAAACCCTTTCTGGTACAACTCAGGAACATAAATGGTGGTCTACCCTTAAATCTGCACTCGTTGGTGTAGATGCAACAGTTCCTCCTTTACTTAACCAGATGGCTCAGTCACTCACTGTCCAAAGGAAAAGGCAACCCTTTTGGCTGATGTTTTTGACAGTAAACAGAGTAATGAAAAACTTGAACTTCCTCATTCCTGTTTTCCTGAGGCTAAACTAACTAGTTTAGCTTTTCGATCTCGTGAGATTAAAGCTCTGTTGATGGACCTTGATGCTTATGGAGGTGTAGACCCAAATGGTATTTTTCCTTTGTTTTTTTATAAAGACAGCAGATTTCTTAGCTCCAAAGTTATCTTATTTTGCACAAGTTAGCAAGAAGAGGAGCTTTTAGCACTTGTTGGAGAATTGGTAATGTTACTCCTCTATGTAAATGTGTTTGTGGTAGCTCAAGTCCCACTGATTACCACCCAATTTCCATAACTCCCATATTATCCAAAGTTTTTGAACGTCTTCTGGCAAAACGTCTTAATAGGTTTGCTGAAGGTAATCATCTACTCCCTAGTTTGCAATTTGGTTTTCGTAAAGGCCTTGGAGCATGTGATGCCCTTCTTACAATCTCCAATGCAGTACAGAAATCCCTTGATTGTGGTCAGGAAGTTCGTATGATTGGCCTTGATTTTAGTGCTGCCTTTGACCGTGTTAATCATGAGGCCCTTGTTTTCAAACTGAAACAGTTGGGAGTGGGTGGGTCGTTTCTTAGCATTATTATTGATTTTTTAAGTAATAGATCTCAAAGAGTAGTTGTTGACGGGCACCATAGTGAGTATAGGAATGTGATATCCGGTGTTCCACAGGGTAGTGTTCTTGGCCCATTACTTTTCATACTATATACACATGACATGTGGTTTGGCCTAGAAAACAAGCTTGTTGCATATGCAGATGATGCTACTCTCTTTGCATCAATTCCATCCCCTGAATGTAGATCTGCGGTTGGTGAATCCCTTAATAGAGATTTAGCTAAAATTAGTGCATGGTGCAAATTATGGGGTATGAAGTTGAATCCTACCAAAACTCAAAGTATGATTGTCAGTAGGTCAAGGACGGTGGCTCCTCAACATCCGGATCTTAGTATTGATAATGTTTCTTTAAATTTGTATGACTCTTTCAAAATTTTAGGTGTGATTCTCGACAGCAAATTTACTTTTGAGAAACATATAAGGTCTGTGTCTTCTTCAATTGCACAAAAAATTGGCTTATTGAGAAAGTATTTTAAGATTTTCGGTGATCAATCTATTCTGAAGAAGTGTTTTAATTCTTTCATTCTACCTTGTTTTGAGTATTGTTCTCCTGTGTGGTCTTCAGCTGCTGATTCTCATCTTAATTTGTTGGACAGAAACTTACGGTCCATTAAATTTCTTATTCCTGATCTAGATATTAATCTCTGGCACCGTCGTTCAATTAGTTCATTGTGCATGTTGCATAAGATTTTCCATAACTCTGACCATCCTTTACATTCAGATCTCCCTGGACAATTCTATCCTGTTCGTATTACTAGGCAGGCAGTTAATTCTAATAGCCAGGCCTTTTCCATCATGAGGCTCAATACTACGCAGTACTCTAGAAGTTTTATTCCAGCTGTTACCAAGTTGTGGAATGATCTTCCTAATCAGGTAGTTGAATCAGTAGAACTTCAAAAGTTCAAAGTTGGAACAAATGTTTTTTTGTTGACCAGGCGGACATGAGTCTTTTTATAGTTTATATATGACATATTTGTTTTTTACGTTGACAGTTTATATATGACATATCTGTTTTGACGTTGTTACTTTTTTTTAGAATGATTTATTGTTAATTTGTTCTCTTCATTTATTTATTTCCTTATTTCCTTTCCTCACTGGGCTATTTTTCCCTATTGGAGTCCCTGGGCTTATAGCATCTTGCTTTTCCAATTAGGGTTGTAGCTTGGATAGTAATAATAATAATTATGATAATTATAAGTTCAAGATACAAAACTACTTCACATCCCTTGCTTAACCTAACTGAGGTTGAGACAACTTGGCCCATTATGTAACAATGTTAGCCTACTAGGGTTAAGAGACAACTTGACCCATTGTGTAGCAATGCCTACTAGGTATATTGCAGCAAAGGCTGATTTCTAAAATTTTGCTTCAAATTGGCATCAAACCCCAGTCTCTTCAAATGACAGGCAATGTTTCTGTCAACTATGCCACCAGAAGCCTTTGTACTAAATCTTATAACCTCATAGATAAAGAAGTAACAAAATTCTTTTAACTTAAATTTAATGACAGAAATGCTTCATTTAACTGAATGGTAATTCCCTTTACGATTATTAGACTTAATAAACGAATTGGTTTTCATCTCATCAAAATGTTATGTTAGCCACACGTGGTTGAGATGGTGTAGGATCGAGTGTGCATACGCAGAGGTGTAGAGAGGCGTAACAAAGGAGTAGTTGTCTGTGGTCGAGAGTTTGTGATTGAGCGCACAAGGTAAACAAAGGCGTAGTTGTGTGAGCCTCGGGCGTAGCTGTGCGAGGTAAGCTCAGAGCGCACTCTTCAAGTCGACAGCGATCAGCGTAGAGGGGAAACAGTGTTACTCCCTTTATTATTATGTGAAATTCTTGCTTCCTCCCTTATAAAAGGGTACCAGTTTGGAGTACCTGTCATGTACTAGCACTTGTAGAAGTAAGAATAAAAAGACCCCATCAACCAGCCTTTCCCTCAACCTCCGCTACACATGAAGATCTGTCCTTCTCCATAGCAAGAGTCAAGTTTAACCTTAAGTTTAGGCTTAGAGTATTAGCCTATGACTATGATGTACACGGTATTAGCCTATGCCAAGGTTTGGTTTGTTATAGATAAGCTAGCCAGGAATAAGTTGATTGTCCTAAATCAAATGGCAGCCTCCGAACTTAAGTCAGGACAATTGACGACGGTAAGAGTTTAAGTGAAAAGTCGTGTGGAACGGCATGACATAAATACTTGCATGCGGTGACTAAAACGTAGAAAATAAAGGCGTATACACTGGTCACTGTAAAAAAAATTTAATTAGCTTAAAAATTACACTGAGGATGCAACTTAGATTAAGCTAATAAAATATATGGGTAATAAAGAAATAGGTGATAAGATACTAATTGGCGGGAAAAAAAGTTTACGCTGAAAATTGCAAACAATTGTAGACTAGTCTAAAACTGTCACTTACTTTATGGCAGTTAAATAATAAATGATCAGAAGCAGAGGAAATAGACGATTTTTACATTGTACAGCGGATTTATTGTCTAAGGTAATTGTCATAACGTGAGCCTAAACCTTCTTCAAAAGGATTGTATGAATATCTTCAATTACGTAATCAATTTATCTCTAAGCTCTCGTTGACTTTCAAGTTACCTGGATATTCTAGGTACTCACAAGTTGAAGATAACAATGGATCAACTTTATAGTTTAACAGACACATTTGGAGAGAAAATGCTCAGTGCAAGTTACTGTTAATCTTCCACGAGTAAAGGAGCAATTTATCTCGTCTTAAATCTGACTTATCAACTGAACATTACAATCTTCATTTCTATCCAAATCAAGCAAGAGGGAGGGGTACACATGTTACTTATCTCACATTATTAATCTTAGGCATAAGTTAATACTAAGATCAACGCCCAGTGGAGTGTCATTTTGTGTGTAATGGGCGCCCAGTGGCAACGAGGGCACGCGACCATCGTTCGCACCCAACTCCCCTCATCTTACTTCCAAGGGTGAGTTTTTAAGGCCCTTGTCTCTATGGAGGTCAGGTGCTTCCTCCGGGAGATGGGTGGTAGCGTGTTACTACGTGACATCTGCAATCTAGTTTGCCCCACCTCAAATCCCCCAGTGCTTTTCCAACCTCCCTCATGCTTTGACCCGGGAAGTAAAAGAATGGCAACAGTATATATTCAACATAATAGTGTAACTCTTTCCCAGGCCCGAGGTGGCTTGTGGCCTGCGCTTTCATGATATAATGGCTCATTTAATTATTTACTAAACTCATGACTAAACTAAGAATCACAACTTTAAACTCTGTTAACAATATGAAAATCGTTTAGTACTTAAAATAAGTATAGAGAAGATGAACTTTAAACCTATACTTTGGTAAAGACTAAATGGCATCATACAGCAAGTATCACATTAACTCTGTCGCAAGGAATAGCTAAGAATAGCTTAACAATCTGTACTCAACATAAAAGTGGAGGAGCTAAATGTGTGCAGAAAAATATGTTCGTCTGTTTGTCTGACAAATAAAAGAAGGTTGTTGAGTGCAAAAAAGTGACCAGATAACTTTGTGTCCAGCCTTAGTACTGGTTCTCGATGATAACTTGTCATCAGTTGTGTGATGTATTTCAACATAATGGAGGCTATGACAGATTCAATAGTGCCATAATTCGTGGGTCTCCCTTATGCGCATCAAGGCCATGCTGTGTAAATTGATACACTGCTCCTGGAGCAGGGAAGACAATATTTCTTTGGTATTTACTTGTCTTATTGGATTCTCTGTTCTACCCTTCCACAGAAAAGTTCTTTGAGACCAAACAGTAAATTAACCAACCTCCAAAAAACAAGTATTCTGACCTTTAGCCTAAATTCTTTTTCCCTATTTTAGATGTTTTCATTTGCTAGGAAATTGACTAAGGTCTTAGAAATTGAGATGATTTTACCGTTACTTAGTAGGATGAATATATAGAAGTCAGAAGATGATTAGATACCGTATGCTAGTAGGAAGACCCACCCCATAAAGTACAAGAGGCAGTAAAAAGAACTTGCTTCCAATCTCACTCTACGGCAAAAAGTTCTGTAAAAGTATTATTTGCTGAGGATAATTCAAGCTTTTGGTTCATAAGGTAATTGAATTTTGAAATAAATAGTACTTTAAAAAGGATATGAGGACGTATAGTTTTGTATATTTCCTTGCATTTAAAGATTTGTCAATTAACTGTTTTTTACATATTTTTGAAAAATAAATTTGAAACCAAGAGCTCTGTATAAAGTTTTTAAGGAATGCTTTTAGATAGACTTTTTACATTGGAGACAATTTTTTTATTTCAAGAATTTATGCGATTGATGTATGTATCATTTCCATTTTTTTACAGGAAGAATTTACTTAGGGATGTTCTCAACACAAGATTGGTATAGAGTCCAGGTCATTGCAAAGACAAGCACCCAGGTTACTGTTATGTTTGTAGATACTGGGAATTTGGAAGACATCTCAATCAAAAAGTAAGAACTCATCTTCAACTTTTCCTTTATTAATAGATGTCTTGCATATAATGTTTATTTTAGGTCAGGAAATTACATTCATGTAAAAATTCGAATGGTTTTCTTTAAATATCAATGAAAACATGATAGCTCATCAGATATCAAACCAGGTTTAAGAGAAAAATGGGGAAAGGCAAAGACATTACAGAGAAATATATTTACATTACCAAAAGTAGTGAAGTTGACTTGTAGGTTGCAAAGTAAAATATGGCATCTCACTGTCCCTCAAGGCTAAAAGTAACAGTGCCCTAATATTTGATAGCCTACAAGAAGCATAGCCCTTTCCCAGGACACCAAGATGTAGGAGTGAAAGTGGGGCTGCAGACTAGGCAGTTACTTGTATTTCCTTGCCATCATTAGAAAATAAACTTGTCAACTATGCAAGTAATGTAAATAAAGGGTGAAAATTATTTTGTTTATAAATATAAGTTGCTCACTTTTCCAGGAGATGGGTATATTTGAATTGTGAACATCTTATAGGGGGGGGGGGTTGTATTTAGGGTTCCAAATTCCAAACTCTTCATAAGAAAGAGCTTCCTTGCCCATTACATCCCACTTGAATGAGTTGAGCAATGTTGTAGTTGTCTACTTGATATTGTGTGTCTCATCCTGTTAGATCCACAGAAGAGTTTTCCTTGAATTTCAAGATTTAAAGTTACTTTGATTTGAGAGAGCCACAAGTGTAATGATCCACACAGTTCTCCCAATATTGCCTTCAGTGTGCTTTGAAATGCCCTCTGGGATATCTTTTTGGGCCTCTAGTTTCGTTGATCTCTGCTCTCTATTTTGCAGCCATTCTTTATAACCTCTTCTCCCCATAGTTTCCCATTCTAACTCTACCTTATCTAAAGATTTTCTGTTCATTTACAAACGAATAAGTTATGAGAGCCCTGTGGAAGGTTTTATATAGCTCAATCTCTCAAGGTACTAATTTATGCATATACTAATAGACAAATAATAACCCTTTACCAAACTGTATATCCTAAGATATTGTGATGGTCATAGTCTTTACCATGCCAGTTTACCAAAAGAAATTATTCTGTCAAAATTCGAGATCATTAACGTAAATGATTTTTTTTTTTTATTGTAAACTCATTTGATTGATTTTATCAATTCACTTGAGTGATTCTATCAACTGTATTTATTCCTTGACATACTACTACCACTTAAAGGCCCTTGAAGCTTCATGTCAACCCTCAATAACTGGATGTTTAATGTCTCATATAACATGTAATGTATCTACCTGTTATTTGTGTTTTGAATGTCCTAGCTTAACAATCCCTTCTTCCTCGGCTTTGCCACAATAATTATCCCCAACTTTAGTGAACCTGCTTTTCAGGCTTCATATATGTTTACTTTGCATGCTAATGCTCATTATTAGTCCGTTTTTAAATTTCTTATTTATTTTAGTCCCTTCATAATGTGAGTACTCAGTAAGTGATAAAAGTGAAATTCTTCATTTGGTAGGTACTGGTATCAACATCTTGATTCTTAGATTTTTAACTCTTTCGTTACGAGGCAACGGTTCCCGCTCAGTAGCCGTATACGAGATTTTTGACTATCGCATATATTTTTTGATAACTTGTATTTTAATGTTAATTTGCATATTTGCATGTTTATTTCCTTACTACTGACAATAAGATAAATTGTATACAATTTTACGAATTTCTATTTTTTATTTTAATCTAAATAACAAAAATCCATAGACTTTTCCTTCCTATTGTTTATTGATTAGAAATGTTTTTCAGAAGTTCGTTTTTTATATAATTTTCTCTCGAAACAGTTAAGTACTGCGGTTATGAGCAAATCCAAGTGATTATGTAATAATTCCACAATAGATAGCCTCCGAAATATATAAAAAAACAGCTAGCCAATAAAGTATTTTACTTTACAAAGAAATGTTAAAAAATTTAGTTTCCTTTGACATAAAACATCTGCAATCATGTATAATTACAAAGAATGTGATAAATAACATTTTCTAATGGAGAGAGAGAGAGAGAGAGAGAGAGAGAGAGAGAGAGAGAGAGAGAGAGAGAGAGGAGAGAGAGAGAGAGAGAGAGAGAGAGAGAGAGAGAGAGTATGTGTGTGTACTACACCTGTTCATAATCAGTGGAGTGTAAATGTAATCATCAATTGCTGCATGGGAGTATACGGAATATAGCCTACTTGAAATTATCTGTACATTATTTAAATTAAGATACAAAACACATGTGCTTAGATCAGTGGTTCCCAAAGTGGGTGGAACTGCCCCTCTGGAGGTGGTGTATTGATAGGGGGGGAGGTAAAGGCTGCGTCTGGGGCCTGCGGGTTCGCATAAAGAGCATTTAAGCAATAAATACTTTTCTTTTATTTTACAAAATCTTATTGAGAAAACAGGTGTAACAAGCAATAAGGAAAAGAAGCTATTCGATAATAGAATTGTAAATGAATGCATAGCTCTAGTACATAATTTAAATGGCCCCACAAGGCAGTGTATTGATATTGTGGGGGGGGGGTGAGAAAAAAGCTGCGGCTGGGTGACAAAACATGTGTCATAAACACAAAGGCAAAGAAACTTGTATGCCTTTTATAGATAATAGATTTGGGATTAGAAATACAAATGAATACATAGCTTTATTACATAGTTTACATTAGAACAAGGGGTGTGCAAGTACTCCATCTGCAAGCCATGGGATGCTTGCCTAAAAATGGTTGTGAACCACCAGATTAGAATGATTGATGAGTTCTTGAATATGGTTTTACAATTGATATTAAAGCATATTGTTTGTGTTCTCATGAAATCATTGCCGCCATAATACATCACGGCTTCGGTTTTTCGTGCACAAGAACAATGCAATACCTATCAAATAAAAATTCTCCTAATCGCAATAAAATTCGCGGTGCGCGATGATTTCAAATAGACGGCCCTTCTTTACTCTGAGAGTGCTTCGCTCCACTACTTATCTCTTCACTCAGCTGTGTATAGCTCTCTCTGTACTGTGTATATCCATCTACTGTGGTTAAAAATTATAGCTATACTCTATTTGAAATAAAGCGGATTTTGATTAAACTGGTGTTTCACTTAACTGTATCCAATAATAATGCATGTAATATTCACATTTTAGCATGGCATTTATAATTAAAAACAGCTAAATATAATCTTTTTCATTGTTTACATTCAAATTAGCTTATCAACCCTGCACAGGCCGCCTTCAACCTCAATTTTCGGATCAAATATCTCTCCTATTATTAAGGCATGCTACCGAAGGATATTTCATATTTACTAAAAGAAACTATTATTACTTGATCTATCATTTTCCAATTAGCATGCTAATTTCAATAGTTATATTTGAAATACTTCTCTCATATTTTATTTGCTTGTACTGTTGAATCGCATAACGTTAACCGGAGTTAAATTCATGTTGCCGATGCACGATATTTTATAGTATTTAGCTCGGTGGTGCTTGATTATAAAGCTTAAGAAATAAATATTACGGCTCTGTCAGTGAGTATTTATTGGAGACTGCAAAGTAAAAAGATTTCATTTGTGTGTGTGAGAGAGAGAGAGAGAGAGAGAGAGAGAGAGAGAGAGAGAGAGAGAGAGAGAGAGAGAGAGAGAGCGTGAGTGTTACAAGGCATTACAAGGATTTTGGATGTCTCAAAGACTTTTTAGTCCACCCGCGGAGACTACTTTCTCTTTGGTAGAGTGATTTACTTTAAGGATTTAAAAAGTTATTATGATCTTTTCTTAGCTTATTCTTGAATTCATTTACCGTGTTACTGTTTACTACATCTGCTGGAAGTCTATTCCAAATATTTGCCATTTTGTATATAAAGAAATTGCCACATTGAGTGGTGTTGTGTCTTTTCAATTCCAGTTTGTATCCGTTACCTCTGGACCGATTTTTGCTAAGTGTGAATACAGTGAACCCTCGTTTATCGCGGTAGATAGGTTCCAGACGCGGCCGCGATAGGTGAAATTCCGCGAAGTAGTGACATCATATTTACCTATTTATTTAACATGTATATTCGGACTTTTAAAACCTTCCCTTGTACGTAGTACTGTTAACAAACCACCCTTTAATGTACAGAACACTTAATGCATGTACTACAGCACCCTAAACTAAAACAGGCACAAATATTAAAGGCGATTTTATATCATGCGTTTCCTAAACACCTAAAAAGCACGATAAAAAATGGCAACCAATGTTTTGTTTACGTTCAGCTCTGATCATAATGAAGAAACAAACTCATTTAGTGTACACATATATGTATAGGTTAGTTTTTGCATCGATTATATTGATTATACAGTACTGTATGTTGATTTTTTTATTACCAATGTTTTAGTTTACGTATTTTTCTTAGGACTTCCAAATGAAATGTTTTTCTTTATGACGCCGCCTGAAACGACGGCGTCATAAAGTACTGTACGCTCAGTAAACAACCACGCTCAGAACAAACAAGGCATTTAACGCGCATGATGATAGTGATAAATAATGATACAGTACAGTATTTACAGTAAAAGCATTTACAAAATATGTTACCTTACAAATATAATTTACCGTATCTATATAAAATCATACAGTACTGTACAGCACATACAGTATTGTACGTAGCAAAGCAGGAAAACAATTTACGAGAGAGAGAGAGAGAGAGAGAGAGAGAGATTGTTTTACGTACGTACAGTAAATGTAAATTTTAAACATAAAAAATCAATTTACGAGAGAGAAAGAGAGAGAAAGAGAGAGAGAGAGAGAGAGAGAGAGAGAGAGAGAGAGAGAGAGAGAGAGAGAGAGAGAGAGAGAGATTGTTTTACGTACGTAAATGTAAATTTTAAACAAAAAAAATATGATAGGTTACAACATGTAGACTTTTAAAACCTTCCCTTTAACTTAATGCATACAGTACGTACAGTACTAAACTATAAAACAGGCACAAATACAGTTTTAGAATGTAAGAATATTAAAGTAAAAAATAAAGATTGTTACTGTACTCACCACGAAAGAAGTTGAAGAAAAACTTGAATGATGATGGCGATGAATTTGCTGCACAGTAGAAATGATGATGATGAAGCTGATGATGTGTTCTACTGTGCAGCCAGGTAGTATTTTACGTCTCTTCAGACGGAGGTGTCTTTTCCTGGGACACCTCTTCAACTTCTTCCTGGGAAACTTCTTCAATTTCTTCCGAAGGCGTACTAGCAGGAGGAACTGGCTCTTTTTTGCGAGGCTGGAAGAACATTGTGATCGGAAGTTGTTGCCGCTGCTTCTTTTTTCGATCCAAGAGCATTTTGTAGGGAGTCATGTCTTCATCGATCTTGTTGCAGAATTGCATCGAGCGAACCATATCCTCGTCCCACTCTTGCAACATTTCTTTCAACTCCTACGCATGGTTGCAGGCCTTGGCAAGCCGTTCTAATGTTAAGCCCGTTTCTTCGACATTTTCTTGGGTCTCTTCCTGGGTTTCACTCTCTTCTTCGCTTGCCGATTTCGTCAGGTCTTCGAGGTCTGCGTCAGTTAGGGGCTGGGAATGGCAGTCCAACAACTCGTCGACGTCTTCAGTCGTCATGTCGCCAAACCCGTCACCTCCAATTATGGCAGCCAACTGCACAGATTTGCGTACTGCAGAGTGTTGGATTTCAGCAGGTGTAAATCCCTCGTCGTCGTAAACAATCTGGGGCCACAACTTCTTCCAGCTCGCATTCATAGTTGCAGGTTTCATCTCTTGAAGTGCCTTCTGAATATTCTGCAGGCACGTGGCTATGGTGTACTGCCGCCAGTACGCCTTCAAGTTAAAATCTTCATCCTCATCATCTTGGGCAGCATCCACACACGCAACGAGGTCCGCCAAGGTGTTCTTCGTGTAGAGGGCCTTGAACGCCCTGATAACCCCCTGGTCCATCGGTTGAATTAATGACGTGGTGTTGGGTGGCAGGAACTCAACCTGAATGCCCTCATGCGACAGGTCAGTTGCGTGTCCACCAGCGTTATCCATAAGGAGAAGGATCTTGAATGGCAAGCCCTTCTCTACGAGATATTTGCTGACTTGCGGGATAAAACACTGATGGAACCAGTTGGAGGTCAGCATCTTCGTAATCCATGTTTTTTGATTATGCATCCAGTACACGGGAAGGAGATTCTTATTTTTATTTTTCAAAGCGCGAGGATTTTTCGACTTATAAATAAGCCCCGGCTTTAGCAAAAATCCAGCAGCATTGCCACACATCACGAGGGTAACGCGATCCTTGAATGCTTTAAAGCCAGAGGCTTTGGCTTCCTCTTTGAACAGGAAAGTTCGCGACGGCATTCTCTTCCAAAACAAGCCGGTCTCATCCATATTAAAGACTTGTTCCGGCTTGTATCCACCTTCGGCGATAATATTCTTGAACGTCTGGTTCACGTAAGTTTCAGCAGCGGCAGTGTCAGCCGAACCAGCCTCCCCGTGCAGGGAAACGCTTTTCAGGGCGAAGCGTTTCTGAAACTTCGCGAACCATCCTTTGCTGGCGGAAAAACGTTTCTGAGGCTGGGAATCAGTGGATGTCCCTGGTTGAGGATCATCTGCATCATCATCATCTTCAGCATGGTTGCCGTCATCGTCTTTAGGTTCCTTTGCAGCAAAATTCTCATGTAAGCTCAAAGCCTTTGTTTGGATGGTGTTCGTATCCAAGGCTATGTTCTTCTTCCGGCAGTCGGCAATCCACACAGCTAAAGCACCTTCCATGCGTACGATCGTTTTATTACGCGTTGTAACGACTCCCTTCGCTGATCTGCTAAAGGTGATTGCAGCAGTCTTTCTAATGTTCGCCTCGTCCTTCTTGATATAGCGAACAGTAGATTCGTTGATGCCAAAATGGCGCCCAGCGGACGCGTAACTTCTACCATCTTTTAACATATCGAGAAGCGTAACCTTCTCAGCTATCGTCATCATCCTTCGGTGGCGTTTAGGCTCACTACCAGCCTTAAGAGAAGCAGAACGCTTGGGAGCCATTACAGTAGGATTTGACAAAAAGTTCAACTTAAAAAAGTCGCACACAGCACAGATTCACAAACTTAAGAACGTCTACTCAGCGATACGCGGGAACAGAGAGTGGACGATCCGGGCCCGCGAGAACCTAGATGCTGCGGGTTGGAGATGATGGCAAAACACCAATCACAGGCTAGATAACAAAACTTGAGTTCTGATTCGTCATCTATCAGCGCTTGAACCAATCACAACCCGTCTTACAGTATATGATGCGTAGGTTACCAACTCATAGAAGATGCCCTGCGCATACCGAACGTACGTAGATTAATAATAATAATAATAAATAATGATAATAATACAGTACAGTACTGTAATAATAATAATAAAAATGATAATAATAACAATCATAATTTTATTAACAACAACAACAATAATAATAACAATATTTAATAGCTTTACGTATGCTACAGTGTTTTATTCTTTTGTAGGATGTGTGTGTGTGTCTCTCTCTCTCTCTCTCTCGTACGCTTATTCGAAATGTGATTTTTGCAACAAAGAATATTATTGGATGCAGTACTGTACTACGTACGTATACATACAAAAGATTCATGGAAAAGAAGCACATCCATTACATTTGTAGTACTGTACGTACAGTAGTAGTCAACAGCAGCCTTACACCATTCTAATATTGTATGACTGCATCTGATTTGCGTTTCATGTTCGATTTAATTTTACTACGTACTGTATACAGTACTGAATTATCGTATGATAATACAGTACAGTACAGTAATACAGTAATAATAATAATAATAATGATAATAATAATAACAATAATAATTTTATTAACAACAACAACAATAATAATAATAATAACAATACAGTACTGTAATAATAATACAGCTTTACGTACGCTATTTTACGCTTTTGTTGTACTGTAGGATGTGTGTGTCTCTCTCTCTCTCTCTCTCTATCTCTCTCTCTCGTACGCTTATTCGAAATGTGATTTTTGCAACAAAGAATATTATTGGATGCAGTACTACGTACGTATACATACAAAAGATTCATGGAAAAGAAGCACATCCATTACATTTGTAGTACTGTACGTACAGTAGTAGTCAACAGCAGCCTTACACCATTCTAATATGGTATGACTGCATCTGATTTGCGTTTCATGTTCGATTTAATTTTACTACGTACTGTATACAGTACTGTATTATCGTATGATCACATTCTCTTTTCGTGTTTTATTTCTTTCTGTGCTGAATTATATATCATATGTAATGCAATGAACAATCAGTAAGAGCAGATATTACTAATTACAGTATTAATGGAATTACAGGTAACAAAATATCGTATTTGGTTGTCTTCAGATTTCGCGGTATTTTCGAATTTTCCGGAAAATCCGCGATATGTATATATATATGGGTTATGGAAAAAACCCGCGAAGTGGTGAATCCGCGATTGTCGAACCGCGAAGTAGCGAGGGTTCACTGTAGATTGTTATAATCTACATTTGTTATTCCTATAATAATTTTGAATGTCTCTATTAACTGTCCCTTTAGTCGTCGAGTTTGTAGATCAAATAGGTTCAAACGTTCCATCCTTCCTCTATATCTAAGTTGCCTAAGTGTTGGAACTAGTTTGGTGGCGCTACCTTGTACTGCTTCCAGTCTATCTATATTCTTCTGAAAAACTGGAGCCCAGAATTGTACTCCTTATTCTAGATGGGGTCTTACTAGTAATGTGTACAGCTGTAGTGCAGTGTCTTTGTTTCTGTATTTGAATTGTCTACATAACCTATTAGTTTTTGTGCTTTCTTTTCAGCTTTAATGCTCTGTTTGGTAAACTTCAAATCCTTGCTGATAATAATACCGAGAACTTCCTCCTGGTTCACACTTTCTATTTCATTATCCACCAGCGAGTAATCTGATTGTGGGTTACTGTAACCTATGTGCATGACTGCATTTCTCAGAGTTGAAAGGCAGAGAGAGAGAGAGAGAGAGAGAATGTTTTGAATGAGTTAAGAAAACGGATTTTGAGCCAAGCGAAAAATCTATTTTTGGGTGAGATAGCCATGACGTCCTGATGGAAGGTTCCTTCAGTAGCTTCCTAAGGGTATATTTGACTACAGTAGATATTCCCAGAGAATTAAACTAAAGGTTTCACAGAATTCTAACTTCTGGCGCGAGTACCCATAAGGTTTCCCTTTAGGATATCGTAATATAACAGGGGACGTATGCTTGACACGCCACATAGCTATCTGCACCCCACATAGCATTTACGCTTCGAGGGGGAGTGTGGCAAGTATGGGAGGAGCCGTTACAAAACTCTCCTCCTCCGTTACTGTTACGGTACTCGGCGATGTCAACATCCAGCCGCCATAGCTGGCCGCTGTCTTGATTGACGTCACCGTTGCGCGCCATATCCTCATTCCTTCCGGCGTTTCTGTCAGCCTCCATGATACAATAAGAGAGGGAGTGGCCTGACAGGCCAGAATAGAGAATTAGGGCGGGTCCATCAGGACCTCATGGCTATCTCACCCAAAAATAGATTTTTCGCTTCGCTCAAAATCCGTTTTTTGGGCTCAAGCCATGACGTCCTGATGGAAGTGTACCAGAGAATTAGTGTATCGTGGATTTTTTCCATTATTAGTAGTGCCTTCGACTTCGAAACAATATTCCTTTGGTCTGATGACCTTAGAGACCGTGGCATCTCCATTACCTGTCACTACCAATGGCATATACTATGACATGGTTTCCTGCCCCCCTGGCAGGGAAGTCCTATTTGGATGAAAGGAACATCTTGAAGTAACCTGATGAAGAGAACTCACCTGTAGATGCAGATCTTGCCGGTCTCGTAGACAGATCAGGAAAGTTAAGTACTTGTGTTGGAACAAATATTTCACTTTTCTTTAGGTGAGTATATGTCAGACAGGAGCAATATTATAACATGGATTATAATAATGATTAAAATCATGGGTAATAAAACTCTGTAACAGTAATTTATTTCGTATAGTAGGGCAAAATAAGACGCATATGGTAGCGAAATTTCTATTTTATTCAATAAAATAATTGAGTTAATATGAAATAAGGTAAATAAATTTCAATAAAATTTAGTTAACAAACATAGACTAAATACTACATAAGACGTGGGTGTGGAATGTGAAAAGGAAGAACTTTCCATTACACACATAAGTTCCAAGGGAACTATAGGGTCTTTTAAAGTCTTAAATACACTTCATGTCCAAATAAACATGTGGCACATGTGTTCAAGTCTGTCACTTCACCTTGTGGAAGAACAGTCCGTCGTTTTACTGGGTGGCACTTAAGATCACTATGGTCCGCACTAGGGTCAACACAGGCACCCGTTGAGTTAGAGTCCCGAAATAACTCACTGTTCTATGCCGCACTAGGCAGCGGGCTTTAACACACTACCTGCTGCCACCACGAATCGTTTCAGTTCGTGCATCTGCTTCGCATAGTGTTTGAAAAACACTCTTAAGGATTTCCAGCCTGTGAAGGATCGGAGGCTTTCGAAATCCATTGCTTGAAAGAAATTCAGGGAAGAGGCGACTTTCCTGGGATCATGACCTGCGGGTGTACTGTCAGGATCCGCTCTGCGGATAAACTAGGTGATCTTCGCCCTTAATTGTTTAAGTAATAAATCCGATCCCGATGTTTCTCCTTTAAAGAGTTGTCCTCCGCCAAAGTCTGAAGTTCTTTGAAGATAGACCTTTAGACTCTCCACTGGGCATAGAGAGACATCTTCCTTCAGAGGGCAGACTCTCCAGGGACCCCACCTCTTGGTGGGGAGTTCATTCTTAGCAAGAAACATTGGGTCTGGGAAGAGGTTAAGTTCCCCTGTTTCGGCGAACTGAATTTGGCCCTCTTCTCTAGATAAAGCCACTATTTCACTTTTTGAGTCAAGTCTTTCAGAGGGCAAGACTCATTGTCCAGACTAGAGGCAAAATGGAGCACCTTATCAAGAGACCAGGAGATGGGTCTTGGTGAGGTGCAGGACGGAGTCTAGCACATGCCTTTGGAAGCTTGTTAAAGATGTCATTGGACAGGTCTATCTGGAAGGCGTAAAGTAATGGTCTTGTCAAGGCCGATTTGCAAGTGGAAATCGTGTTGGCTGCCAAGCCTTGTCCATGAAGGTGAATGAAGAAGGACAGACAAAAATCTATGGAGATTTCCGTAGGGTTTTTTGCCTTGACTTTGTTTTGTATTCCTCTAGGAAGTCTAAAAATTTCTTCGAAATTCCCAACCTTTTCTTCACGGCTAGGGAGAGAAAATCATGAGATAAAGGTCTCGGGTTTTCCTTGATGAAGCGAAGACACTCGACTTCTGAACCTGCTGGGAGAGAACTGGGTCTGGCAGAGGGATCAGCTTAGGCTGTAGCTCCAGGGCTAGAGGGAACCAGTGGCTCCGGGGCCACTTGGGTGCCACTAGGGCTGCTGTTCCTTTGAAGGTTCTCAGCTTGGTGAGGACTTTAAGCAGGAGGTTGGGTGGAGGGAACAGGTAAATCTTGGACCATCTGTTCCAGTCCAGGGACATGGCGTCCACTGCTTCCGCTCTGGGGTCCTCGTATGGGGCCACGTAAAGAGGAAGTTGGTTGTCGCTCATCGCGAAGAGGTCGATCTGCAGTTCTGGTACTTGATGGGAGATGAAGGAGAATGATCTTGCGTCTAGGGACCATTCCGACTCTATGGGGCTTGTCCTCGATAGAGCGTCCGCCGTCACATTGCGGAATCCTTGTAGGTGAACTGCTGAGAGGTGCAATCTCTTCTTGTCCGCTAGGCGGAAGATGGGTAATAGCACTTGGTTGAGTTGGGGTGATCATGAGCCCTGACGGTTGAGACATCTGACCACAACGGCGCTGTCCAGAGTTAGACGGATGTGGATCGAAGGACGAGGGGACAGTTTCTTCAGAGTAAGAAGAACCGCCATGGCCTCTAAGATGTTGATGTGAAACGTCTTGAATAGGGGAGACCATGTTCCTTGAACTTGTCGCTGATGGGAGTGACCTCCCCATCCTTCTAGTGAAGCATCCGTGTGGATGGTGACCGACGGAGGTGTTGGTTGAAGAGGAACTGATCTTTTCAGGTTCTTTACCTCCGACCATGGCTTTAGGAGCAAGCGAAGCCTGGTTGGTAGAGGTCTCTTGAGATCTCTTCGAGCGATGGATGCGTTTCTTCTCCAGACTCCCGATGCATCTTTTAGCTGTGCTCGTAGCACTGGGTCTGTCACTGAGGTGAACTGGAGGGAGCCGAGCACTTGTTCCTGTTGGCGCCTTAAAATCCGTTTGGATTTTAGAAGTCTCTTGACAGATCCCGCTATTTCCTTCCTTTCTTCAGAGGGATGGAAAGATGGTATGACTGAAGGTTCCAATGGATTCCCAACCATTGAAACTTCTGAGCTGGAGATAATCGAGACTTTTTGGTGTTTATTTTGAAATCCAGATGTTCCAGGAACTGGGTCACCTTTCTGCAGGCACGCGAGCATTCTTCTGACGATGTCGCCCAGACCAGCCAATCGTCTAGGTAAGCCATCACCTGGACGCCGTGAAGGCGTAGCTGTTGGACGATCGTGTCTGCGAGCTTTGTGAAGATTCTTGGGGCCACGTTGAGTCCGAAGGGCATGGCCCTGAAGGCGTACTGCCTTCGTTGAAGCTTGAATCCTAGTTAGGAGGAAGCCTGGTGATTCATTGGAATGTGCTAGTAGGCGTCCGCCAGGTCTATTGAGACCGTGTAAGCCTTGTGAGGCAGTAGGGCTCTTATATGTTGAAGAGTCAGCATCTTGAATTTGTTGTTCGCTATGAACTTGTTGAGAGGGGACAAGTCCAGAATGACTCTGAGTTTGAGTCTTTCTTGGAAACACAGAATAGTCTTCCCTGGAACCTGGTAGACTTTACCCTCTTGATCACCTTCTTGTTCAATAGTTCTAGGATATATTCTTCCAGGATGGGGGTGGAGTGCTGGAAGAATTGGTGGAAGGTTGGAGGTGATGTTATCCAGCTTCACCCCAGTCCCTTCTTGGCGATGCTGTGGGCCCAAGGATCGAAGGTCCAACAATCCTGGAAGTGGCGGAGTCTTCCTCCCACCGGAAGCACTTCATTGCTTCTGGTTTCCCGGGAATTTACCACCTCGGCCGCCTGCTCCCCTTCCTCCTCTCCCTATGAATGGATGTCGATAGGAGTCCTTGCCGGAGCCTCTACCTTTGGGGCGAAAGGTAGTGGATTGCCCTTCATAGGCAGGAGTAAAGACTGGTGACTGGGCCACCACCGGCTGGGGGACCAACTGAAAGGTCTGCTGTGGTTGAGCCACTAGTTGGGGAGTAGCGGGTGCCGGAAACTGGCGTTTGGCCTGACGCTGTTGGGGTTGGGGCTTGTTGGACTTCTTCTTAGGTGTGGAGGCATCATCCTGAGAAGATTTCCTCTTTCGGGACATGCCCCACTTGTTGAGAAGGTTCCTGTTCTCAGTGGTGGCTCGGTCCACAATCTCTTTCACAAGGTCCACAGGAAAGAGAGGTTTGCCCCAGATGTTGGAGGAAATCAGTTTCCGGGGTTCGTGTTTGACGGTGGCATCAGCAAACACGAATTCTCTACAGGCTCTCCGGGCCTTGATGTAGCTGTACAAATCCTTCAGCAAGGTGGCAAGGTGGGTCTTTGCAAGAACCACGTAGAAGCCTGGGACCCGAATGTGTCCGGCCATTGTCTCAAGTTTTATTTGAAGAGAGAGAGAGGCAGCCAACCTCTCTTTTGTGTCTTGCTCCCGACGCAGAAGGTACACGGTGAGCTTGGGGAGGTTTTCGTTAAACTGACGTCCGGCGACGTCAGCCTCCAACTTTCCAACCGCGAAATTTAACTGGATATTTTTCCAGCTTTTGTCATCGGGAGGGAGGGCGAGGGAGAGAGGCCTACATTCCTCCAATTTAGGGCAGGGTTTTCCTTCCTCCACCGCCTTCAACACTGCCAGCAAGGCCTTTTCGGCGAAAGGAAAGACCATGTTGGGAGGAGCAAGAAAGGACGGGTGTTTCTTGCTTAGGGCCGGCACCTTGGAATTGGTGTACCCCCTGCTCTTGAGGCAGTCGGCCAGCAGAGCTTGAGCCTTGGTGTGGTCAAACACTATGACCTCCTTAGGTTCGGTCTCCTCCTTGGAGACTGGTTCAGATTTAAGACGGACGTAACAGTCCGGGTAGGCTTCAAAACTAGGCCAGAACTCCACCTCTTCAAAGGGGATGGCGCCTAGTTTATCATTGATGAAGATGCGTCCGGTTGTGATGGGCATGTGTTCTGCATGCCTCCAGGGATTGGTCACTGATCAGGGGGGGAAGATCCTTTACGCTAATCTTCTTCGGCGTCTGCTTTTTCATGCTCATTATTTCCCTCTTAAGGTCCGCATACCCCTGGTGGAACTTCTCATCCAGGAATGCCACCAACGCTTGGAGGGTATCCTGGGTGCCCGCCACTGCAGGTACTGGAGTAACAGATGTAGAGGGGACTGGTTCCGAAATTGCAACGTAAGCAACGGAGGGTGCGCGGGCGATCCCACCCTCGGAGTCAGGAGTCTCCACTTGATCTTCCTCTTCTTGACCCTCAGCCATCAGGGTCCTTTCGGTATTATCCGACACCTCCGGCATCCTCTCCACTTCGTCTATATGACAGTCTTGGAGAGCGTCCGAAACGTCCGCTTCGACCGTCAGTTGGACGCAGGGGATCTCATCCTTGGGAATGACTTCATCCGCAGATGCCTTAGGAAAGAGCAAAGCTCTCATCTTCTAGTTTGGGAGATAAGGCCCCGTGGGGTTCTTTTGGAAACCGCGCACCCACTTGCGCAGTTTCTCTCGGGCGATGTCCCTGGCCTCCGCTGACGGAGGGTTGTCGAACGCCTCATCGAGCAGGTTCTTGCATACAGGGCAGACCTGCGGGTCCCAATAGCGAAGATTTCTCTTCGTGATCGAACAGCCTGCGTGGGTTCGGCATGCCAGGTGGCCGTAGAAGTTGGGGCAATGAACGCTGCAGAAGGCACTCTCACACTTCAGGTACTCCTCCTGTAAAAGAAAGAGATAATGAGTAGTGTATTTGGAAGTCAATAAAATTATGACTTACAGTAGTCTTAGATTACAATTAAGTTATTAAACTTATAATATAAGATTCCTTTTATGTATAAGCTTAGGATAGATAAGCTAGAAAGGAGGTAGGAAAGACACATACTTGTGAATCCCACCCAGCCAATTGCCGTGACCCCACACTGTAACTAATTCAAGAGGCCCGTCATGAGCCCTGGAAGGAGGAAGAACATCCGCGCTGGATGAGCCAAGCTTAGGCTTCCTCTGGGGAATTAGATACGGTGAGAGGGGGAGCTGAATTCATTCAGTGTATAAGAAAAGGAGGGATAAGCTAATCCCCCTTATCAGGTTAGGTCCCAGCAAGAGACTGCGCATGGATGCACAGAATATGCTGGAAATTTTTTACTGTACAACTATACACAATAGTTTTCAGTCTAGGGTATATATATGCCATAGGTGTACTGGCTATTATCCTTAGCTGTACAATAATCACTGCCGGCAGGGGGAAGGAGTGACTCTCCACTGTAAAGCCAAGATTGATGGTGCCGGCAGCGTGGCGGCATGCCGGAAGCTCGTCTGGCGCCATCAAGTCTCCATCAAGGTGAGACCCTTCCAAGCCATCTGTCTATGTGGCAGAGAGGGAGGGTGACACCTTAAAGTGATGGCAGATCGCCGGCAAGCCGGCGGCCCCCGGCAGCCGGTAGGTGACCGGCAACGGCATACCGACACTGACATCATTCAATGAGACAGATAGGATACCGAAAACGCTGATGGCTGGCGCCGGCAGAGTGGAGACGGCAGTGGACCGGCATTGAGAGAGACAGGGATAGAATAAGAGGAGAGGGAGGGAAGGGTAATAATCAATACCCACCCCCTTCTTCCTCCGGAATGAGTGTTCAAATGAAAGGGAGGGGGTGCGACTTTTCATCCGGAGGCAGGGAGCCGTCAGTCAGCTATAGTTGCCAGTGGCGGCCCAAGGGAGGACCAAAGAACACTCACGATGGTGAGGTCCTCCGCCGGCAGACCGACCATCGTATGCTATCCCATAGTTCTACTATATGCGGGAAGCGTAGCAGTTCGGACTAACCAACGAAAGGACCAAGCCGAACCCACAACCCGCCAGCACGCGGTGGAGTTGTAGGACAGCGGACAGGTGTGTGATGGCTAGCCAACACAAAAGGGATAGAGGGGGAAGGGAAAGGGTCCTGAGAGGGAGTGTAGGGGGGAGGCGTAGCTCCCACCGGCACTCCCAGGGGTGGGGATTCTGTTCAGGGCTAGCCTGTCTAGGTAGGAAGAGTCCATTCTCCAGCCTAGGGTAGGTTAGCACAGAGTAGGTACAGCATTAGTGTCCTGTCCTTAACTATAAAGAAGCAGAATGCCCTTGGACTGCCTAACCTAGGCTAGGTGAGCTAGTCTCCTAGACCAGGAAAGACGGGTAGGACAAGTCGCTAGGCCACAGGGAGGAAGGGTATTAACCCAACCAAGGGTGGACTAGGGGGAAGGGCAGAGCCCCACCACCTTCACCCTCCAGCAGGGACCAGAAGGAGAGTACATTCTCCTAAAGTGGAGCTGGGGGCGAACGACTGGTACTCTGAGGTTCTGTCCCAAACTCAAGCGCATGTACTATGGCAAGGAGTAGGGAAAGAAAAATCCTAGCCTAACCTTACCCGAATGCCATTCGAGGTAAGGAGGGCTAGGATGTAGCCTAGGCTACCTCAGAGGGAGGAGATTACCTTAGATAAGGTAACTGGGGAGGTGAGAAAGTATACAAGAGCCCTAGCGTTAGGTTAGGGGCAAGGGAGTCGGCTACCAAGATCACCGAAACCCCTTGTATACTTCCTAGAAGGCGAAAAAACATAAGATGTGCAATTGTAAAATTACATGTTTAAATACATGACTTAAAAGGTCAATGTAGAAATTAGGAACGAGTGTGAGAATGCCAATTCAGTCATAAGCCGGATGCAAAAGTCAAGACACTGCTAGTCAATTGCAATGTAACATTTTTCATGAAGAGTAAACACAAACAAGTCGTGAGAAAGAGTTGTCTCTCACCGGATCTAAGTACCTTCCGGTATTAATGTTGTGTTTACATATATCATTAAGTGCTGAGATAACGGATTTTGAGCGAAGCGAAAAATCTATTTTTGGGTGAGATAGCCATGGCGTCCTGATGGAAGGTTCCTTTTTGGTAGCTTCCTTGGGTAAATAACTACTAAGATATTCCCAGAGAATTTAACCACAGGTTATCACAGAATTCTAACTTCTGGAGCGAGTATCCTAAAGGTTTCCCTTTTAAGACATCGTATATCAACAGGGGATGCATGTATTAACGCGCCACATAGCTATCTACACCCCGAACAGAGTTAATGCTTCGGTGTGTAAAGGCGGAGAATAGCTGGGAGCCGTTCCATAGCTAATCTCATCCGTGGCTACTTTTGGTACTCGAGACGTAAACAAACGGGCGCCATTGCTTAAATGACGTCACGTCCGTCTTCATCCTGAAGCCAGTTGCTTGCCGATCACCATGATACAGCAGAGCAGGGTGGGACCTAAAAACTGGACGAAGTAGCAGGGAGGGTCCATCAGGACGCCATGGCTATCTCACCCAAAAATAGATTTTTCGCTTCGCTCAAAATCCGTTTTTTGGGCTCAAGCCATGGCGTCCTGATGGAAGAATACCAGAGAATCAATGTATCGTGGTAGATTTTCCCCTATTGGTAAGTGCCAAGGGCTTTGAACAATATAGCATAGTAATCTTAATAAAGAACCGTAGGGAAGAATCTTCCTGCCCCCCTTGGCAGTGAAGTTCCCACGGGCCATGCCGAGATCAAAGTGGTTATTGAAGGGCTATTCACCTTGTTAGAAGAACCTGAAGAACTTGGAGACGAGACTGAATGGTTGGCATTCGTATCGGAACATTCTGGAAGGCAGACAAGTGGTGGTTGGACACTGTGTGCTGAGAAGGTTGGTTTCGTCTCCAGGGTATGAAGAGTAAGTATTCGTATTGGAATATTACGTTGTAAGAGTGAATATAAAATAAGGGTTAGGACCTTAAAATCTCCATGAACCATAAGGAAGGGGATAATAAAACTATGACAGGCATGTATTTCATAGTAAGTAGGAGCGGATTGAGACGCACAAGTAATAAAATAGGAATTTTATTTCACAGTTGCAGAAATTAAATGAATTGCAGCAATAAGTAAAGTTAATTTACAGTAATTATAATGTACATAGTAATAAAGACTTGCTCTTGAATCTGAAAGGGAATTTCAAATTTATTAGTAGGCACTCGTTCTCGAGGAACGTTAGTCTTTAATTAAAACACATCATGCTCTAGGCATGCGGCACTTGTGTGACGACTATGACATTTCACCTGGGATAAGAACAGTTATAAGAAAGCACTAAGTGCTTTCGACATCACTATGTATCGCTCGAGGGTCAACATAGGCACCCGAAGAGTTAGAGTCCCAAGTAACTCACTGTTCTATGCAGAGTTAGGTGCAGGTTTCATAACACTACCTGCGGCTACCACAAAATGTTTGACTTCGTGAACTTGTTTCGCATAATGTTTGAAGAAAACACGCGAGGACTTCCAGCCTGTGAAGCTTTTAAGGCTTTCGAAGTCCATACTCTGAAAGAAATTCAGAGACGATGCAACTTTTCTAGGATCGTGACCGGCGGGTGTACTGTCGGGATCCGCTCTGCGAATGAAGTAGGTGATTTTCGCTCTTAGTTGTTTCAGTGACAGGTCGCTGCCCGATGTTTCTCCTTTGAAGAGTTGACCTCCACCAAAGTTCGAAGTCCTGCGAAGATAGACCTTGAGGCTCTCTACTGGGCATAGAGAGGCATCTTCCTTCAGGGGGCATATTCTCCAGGGGCCCCATCTTTTGGTGGGTAATTCGTTTTTGGCGAGAAACGTCGGATCCGGGGAGAGGGTAATGTCTCCTGAATCAGTAAACAGGATATGACCCTCTTCTCTTGATAATGCCACTATTTCGCTGACTCGGGCTCCTGAGGCAAGAGCAAAGAGAAATATAACTTTCTGAGTCAGATCCTTGAGAGGGCATGAATCATTATCCAAGTTGGAGGCGAAATGGAGCACCTTGTCCAATGACCAGGAGATCGGTTTCGGTGGGGGTGCTGGGCGTAGACGAGCGCATGCTTTCGGCAGTTTATTGAAGATGTCGCTGGACAGATCAATTTGGAAGGCATACAATAGTGGTCTAGTCAAGGCCGATTTGCAAGTTGAAATCGTATTGGCTGCTAATCCCTGTCCATGAAGGTGAATGAAGAAGGACATGCAGAAATCAATTGTGATTTCCTTAGGATTTTTTGTCTTGACGAAAGAGACCCATTTTCTCCAAGATGATTCGTATTGCCGTCTTGTGGATTCGGTCTTGTATTCCTCGAGGAAGTCTAGACTTTTCTTCGAGATCCCAAACCTCTTCTTTGCGGCTAGGGAGAGAAAATCATGAGATGAAGGTCCTTGACTTTCGATGATGAAGCGAAGACAGTCGACTTCTGTACTTGTTGGGAGAGAACTAGGCCCGGGAGAGGGATCAGCTTGGGCTGCAGCTCCAGGACCAGGGGGTACCAGTTGCTCCGGGGCCACTTGGGAGCCACTAGGGCTGCTGTCCCTTTGAAGGTTCTCAGCTTGGAGAGGACTTTCAGCAGAAGGTTGGTGGGAGGGAACAGGTAGATCTTGGACCATCTGTTCCAGTCCAGTGACATGGCATCCACTGCTTCTGCCTTGGGGTCCTCGTACGGGGCCACGTACCGAGGAAGTTGATTGTTGTCGCTCGTTGCGAAGAGATCTATCTGAAGTTCTGGGACTTGGTGAGAGATGAAGGAGAATGATCTTGCGTCTAGAGACCATTCCGACTCTATCGGGTTTGTCCGAGATAGAGCATCCGCTGTCACGTTGCGGAATCCTTGTAGGTGAACTGCAGACAGGTGCCATTTCTTCTTCTCTGCCAGACGGAAGATTGGGAGAAGCACCTGATTTATCTGGGGCGATCTTGAGCCTTGGCGATTGAGACATCGAACTACCACCGAGTTGTCTAGGGTTAGACGAATATGGATCGAGGGAGGCTGGGAGAGTTTCTTCAGAGTTAGAAGGACCGCCATGGCCTCCAAGATGTTGATGTGAAACGTCTTGAACAGGGGAGACCATGTGCCTTGAGCCTGTTTTTGGTGGGAGTGACCTCCCCAACCCTCCAGCGAAGCGTCCGTGTGGATGTTGAGTGATGGAGGTGGGTGTTGAAGAGGAATGGACCTTTTCAGGGCCTTTGCTTCCGACCACGGCTTGAGGAGAAGTCGAAGTCTGTTTGGGAGCCGTCTCTTGAGGTCTATTCGAGCGATGGATGCAGAACGTCTCCAGACTCCCGCGGCATCCTTTAGCTGTGCACGAAGCACTGGGTTTGTTACTGAGGCGAACTGTAGAGAGCCTAGAACTCGTTCCTGCTGGCGTCTTGAGATCCGCTTGGATTTCAGTAGTCGCTTGACAGCCCCTGCTATTTCCTTCCTTTTCTTCTGGGGAATGGAAAGGCGGTGTGACTGAAGGTTCCATTGGATTCCTAACCATTGGAACTTCTGAGCTGGAGAGAGGCGAGATTTCTTCACGTTTATCTTGAATCCCAGGTGTTCTAGGTACTGGGTGACTTTGCTGCAGGATTTTACACAATCCTCGGGCGATGGAGCCCAGACTAGCCAATCGTCGAGGTAGGCCATCACCTGGACGTCTCGGAGGCGGAGCTGTTGTACTATGGCGTCCGCCAGCTTTGTGAAGATCCAAGGGGCCACATTGAGGCCGAAGGGCATGGCCCTGAAGGCGTAGCTTTTCCTTTGGAGTCGAAATCCTAGGTAGGAGGAAGCGTGATGGTTCATTGGAACGTGCCAGTAGGCATCCGCCAGGTCTATGGAGACCGTGTAAGAACCTCGAGGCAGAAGGGTCCTTATCTGTTGAAGAGTCAGCATCTTGAACTTGTCGTTCGCTATGAACTTGTTGAGGGGGGATAAGTCCAGAATGACTCTGAATTTGTCGGAGTCTTTCTTGGGGACACAAAACAGTCTCCCTTGGAACCTGGTGGACTTTACCTTCCTTATCACCTTCTTGTTCAAGAGATCTAGGACATATTCTTCCAGAAGGGGGGTTGATTGTTGGAAGAATTGCTGGAAGGTTGGGGGTGGTTGAGTCCAACTCCAGCCTAGACCCTTCTTGACGATGCTGTGTGCCCAGGGATCGAAGGTCCAACGATCCTGGAATTGGAGGAGTCTTCCTCCCACCGGAAGCACTTCATTGCTTCTGGTGTCCCGAGGGCTTACTGCCTCGGCCGCTAGCTACCTTTCCTCCTCTGCCTCTGGAGGGACGGCGAGACGCGTCTCTGCCTGCACCTCTGCTTGGGCCTCTACCTTTGGGACGAAAGGTAGTCGTCTGTTGCTCGAAAGCAGGGGTGAAAACCGGTGACTGTGACAAGACCGGTTGGGTGACCAGCTGAAAGGTCTGCTGTGGCTGAGCTGCCACTTGGGAGGTAGCGGGTCCCGGAAACTGACGTCTTGGTTGACGTTGCTGGGGTTTCTGTTTGGAAGATTTCCTCTTAGGTTGAGGTCCGTCGTCCTGAGAGGATTTCCTCTTTTTTGACATGCCCCACTTGTGGAGAAGGTTCCTATTCTCCGTGGCGGGTTTGTCGGTGATCTCCTTCACAAGGTCAGAAGGAAAGAGGTGTTTACCCCAGATGTTGGAGTAAATCAGCCTCCGGGGTTCATGTTTCACAGTGGCACCTGCGAACACGAATTCACGACAGGCTCTCCGAGCCTTCATGAAGTGGTACATATCCTTCACCAGGGTTGCCATGTGGGATTTGGCAAGTACCATGTAGTGGTCTGGTACTCTGGTGTCACAGGCCATGATGTCCAGTTGGACCGGGTGGGACATGGATGCTGCGAGCCTCTCCTTCGTATCTTGTTCCCGACGAAGGAGGTGATCGTTGAGTTTCGGGAGGTCTTCATTAAACTGACGTCCGGCGACGTCAGGATCTAGCTTTCCCACCACGAAAGTATGCTGGATGTCCTTCCAGTGTCGAGCGTCGGGGGGAGTCACTATGGAGAAGGGTCTGCACTCCTCCAGGGCAGGCTTTTCCCTCTTCCACAGCCTTGAGGCACGCAGCGAAGGCCTTTTCCATGAATGGAAGGACTGCATCCTCGGGTGCGACGTAGGTAGGGTGCTTCTTGCTCAGGGCCGGAAGCTTAGAGCAGGTAAAACCCCTACTTTTAAACGTGTTGGCTAGCATAGCCTGGGCCTTCGCGAGATCGAACACTATCTCCTCTTTTGGTTCGGTCTCTTCTTTAGAGGCAGGTTCAGAGCGAAGCCGGACGTAACAGTCCGGGTAGGCCTCGAAGTTTGGGAAGAACTCCACGTCTTCCAGGGGGACCGTGCCGATCTTGCCGCTGACGAAGATCCTGCCGGTCGCGATAACCATATGCTCAGCATACCTCCATGGGTTGGCATGTGAGCAAGCGGGGAGATCCTTAACCGAGATCTTCTTCGGTTCTTTGGATCCTATCATGGACCTGATGAACTCCTGATTTTCCTTCAGCCTGTCGTCCATGATGGCTTTAATCATCCGGAGCATCTCTTGGGTGGATGGCAAGGGTTCCGGGGTAGTGGAGGTAGACGGGAGAGACACTTCCGTCGGTGTAGGAGTAGGGGCGGTGATGGAAGGAGGAGCGACCTCTTGCTCCGACTCGGTGTATTCCACCTGGTCCTCATCATCTTCAGCACCTTGAGCCATAAGGGTTTTCTCCGTGTCCTCCGAAATATCCGACATGTGTTCATCATCTTCGGAATCCAGGCGGCACTCGTGCATGGACTGGGCCATGACTACATCTGGTTCCACCGTAATTTGGACAGTGGGGATCAAATCCTTGGGCACCACAGAATCAGGGGAGGCCTTTGGGAACAGAAGTGACCTCAATTCTTCAGTGGCCAGGTACGGTCCGGTGGCATTCTTCTGGAAGCCACACACCCACTTGCGTAGCTTCTCCCGAGAAGTGTCCCTGACCTCCGCTGAGGGAGGGTTATGGAAGGCATCAACTAGGTGAGCCTGGCAGACCGTACAGTTCAGCAGGTCCCAGAATTTCAAATCCCCTTTCTTGTTAGCACAAGGGGCGTGAGTCCTGCAAGCCGTATGCCCGTAGAAGTGCGGGCGTTTCACAGCGCAGAAGTCGAAGTCACACTTCATCTGCTCCTCCTGTGGAAGAAAGAGAAAATGAGTATGGGGGGAGTCATAAGAATGGCTCTTAAGCTAAGTTAATATTAATCATTAATTTTAACTTGATAAAGGGTGTGATGCACAGAGGATTGAGATAGTAAAGAAACATACTCCGTGCATCCCGCCCGGCTGGTTACCGTAAGCTTCATCCTTGGATAATCCGAGGTGACCGAAGGCGCAGGATAGAATTCCAGTAGAAGTCCATAGGGCAATGGAATTCCATGGGAATTGCCAAGGATAAGTTTGGGACTGAGGCCACTCAGTCCCAAATTAGGGGGCTAAAGGATCCCCAAGGGTAACTGCTTCCGGCAACCAGCCGCGCTAAGATACACGCAGCATGCTGGAAATCTGAAGAATGCAAAAGGACAGCATGATTACCAGTAGAACAGTACCAAGGTACTGATCCATTAACGTAAACAGGCCATCTGGTTGCAGTGTAGGGCTATCAATATCAGATGATAGCTAGTAGAAGGGGGTGCAAGTCGTCTTGACGCCTCCGGAAGGTTCCGGCAGACCTCCGGCACGCCGGAGGCCGCTCCATCAGAGTTTCTGGCATTAGGACAGACAATATAAGTCAAGAGTAATACCAGGGTGGCGTCCGCCGGTACAATGGGGGCACGCCGGCAGAGGGAGTGGCGGCTCCGGCAGCCGGAGGATGCCAGATTGGTGACAGTAACAAGGATAGTTATAGCGGAACCGGGTTGCCGGCAGTGGATGCCGGCACTCCGGGGGCCGGCCGGCGGGCGGACGGCCAAGCTATGAGGAAGGGGGAGAGCCATCGGCTGGAAGCCGGCGGCAGGCGGCAGTCCCCCGGCACACGGAGGACTGGCGGCCATGGGGGTATGGGGTGAGTCACCAAGGTAGGAGGTGGGTATCGCCGACAGTGGAGGCGGCAAGGGACCGGCACCCAGATAGTGAAAGAGACAGAGGGAGGGATGTAAGGAGTCCAGCCATGGACTCCCAGACATCCCCCCCTGAGAGGGTGTACCCATGATAGAGGCTGGCTCTATCACCCAGAAGCAGGGGCCGCAGAGGACCGGGAGCTAGGGTAGCCCAAGGGAGGGCTAGGGGACACCCAAAGAGGGGGAGACCCCTGTATACAGAACACATCCAGTGGCTAACCCCATAGGACACTATGAAGGGTATATGTACCAGAGCGGACTGTACACAGAAGCTCAAGGTAGCCTTATCACTCCACCCTAAGGAGGAGTTGTAGGACAGGGGACAGATGGGTATAGACTAACCTAAGTATAGGCTAGGCTATACAAGAGATAGGTGGGGAGGGGAGAAGAGAAGAGTCTTCCATGGAAGGGGTTCTGTACCAGAGTGGCCACTAAGGAAGGGAGGACACTCCCTAACCTAAGGTAAGGCAGCCTGACTGAAACGGTGCATGGGTACAGTTTCAGCAAGGAACAGAATTACCCTTCCAAAACCTAACCTAGAGCAGGGATGAACGTCCTGAACTAGGAAGGATAGAAGACATATGGCTATCGCAGGACAGTCGTAGACTTAGTCCTAGCAATAGAGGAAAGACTAGCCGTTCCTCACTCTCAGGCGCAACCCTAAGGGGGTTCATTCCCTTAGGGAGGACAGAGAGGCTATAACATACTCTGGTAAGAGCTTGATCCCCTTACGTGGTAAGGGGAGCAAGGCTACACAGAGGGAATGCCCAAGGGCAGGGGGATGAAGGAAGCATATAGGGGTCCTACATGTAGGTTAGGTTAGGAAGGCACACTAACTAACCTATCCCCTATATGGTCCCTGAAGGCGAAAACACTTGCATCACAGTCAATAGTATTGTAAAATAATGCCACTATCTTCATAAGTAAGCCTAGGATCACTGATAAAATCATGCATGAACACTAATATATAGGCGCTCTGGCCTGGGGGCTATAGTAGCCAACTGGTATGGGGTCAATCGATGACCGGTAAAAAGCGTCAAAACACGATATAAAAGTTCCTAGCTATGAAGACTAAATAAACTAATGTTATCGATTAGTAAATAAGGCCGGAAGCGTTGTTGTGGCTAACTAAATAAGGCATGCAGAACAACAACGACGCCATAAAATGGCGGGTCCGGTAGAGGCACAGCTCTGCCACAAAACAACAATTATCTCGAAAAGTAATAATTACTTTACGGTCAGAGCTTAACTAAACAATACTGGAACCTTGTACTCAACTTTCCAGAAGAAGGCGAGGCCGAAGGTAGCGACATGATAAAGATGCAAGGTGATAAAGATAGCACAGGGAAAATCCGTCTAAGTAAGGTGAGCTACTGTACAAAGGATGAAGACGGACGTGACGTCATTTAAGCAATGGCGCCCGTTTGTTTACGTCTCGAGTACCAAAAGTAGCCACGGATGAGATTAGCTATGGAACGGCTCCCAGCTATTCTCCGCCTTTACACACCGAAGCATTAACTCTGTTCGGGGTGTAGATAGCTATGTGGCGCGTTAATACATGCGTCCCCTGTTGATATACGATGTCTTAAAAGGGAAACCTTTAGGATACTCGCTCCAGAAGTTAGAATTCTGTGATAACCTGTGGTTAAATTCTCTGGGAATATCTTAGTAGTTATTTACCCAAGGAAGCTACCAAAAAGGAACCTTCCATCAGGACGCCATGGCTTGAGCCCAAAAAACTAATTAGACGTTATCATCAATATGGATATTTTAGTCACTTTCTGGTCAAGCTGTCACACGGAATGGTCATCCGACCAAACCATCTATACTTCTGTGATGGAGATGTTAATAACTGTTTTTAAAGAAATAAACTGTTTTGAAGTTAACTTACTTAGACTTATTCAGAAGAAGTAACCTGCCAAGTCTAAACATTACACCACATTGAAGAGACATTTGATTGGAAAACTAATGTGTGTTTATAACAGTACCACACTAACACAATCACTGAATCTTATATGTATAAATGCCTATATCTTCATTTCGTAATATAACACTAGGAACTCTTATTATATCATGCAAAGTAAACAAGAACACTTAGGCTATCGAGCCTATGGGCTAGGCTAGCAATCTAGCATAGGGTTCGGCTAACTGCGTTCGCCGAAAATGAATACTATCGGCATAATATAACTAATTCCTAGCAATGAAGACTAAATAACTAATGTTGATAATTAGTTATAAGACCGGGAAGATTATTCTGGCTAACTAAATAAAGCATGCGAGGCAAACAACAGCGTCGCACCATGACGCCTCCGGTCGGGGCAGAGCTCCGCCACAAAACACAGGATTTTAAGATAAAAAGACGTTACTTTACGGCTGGAGCTTATTTATACAGTACAAGAATATGGTACTCAATCAGAAGAAGGCGAGGCTGAAGATTGCGACATAACGAAATTACTTAGCGAACACTGGGTAAAACACCTAGTCAGAGACGCTACGTAAGAAGGAATGAGGATATGGCGCGCAACGGTGACGTCAATCAAGATGGCGGCTAGCCATGGCGGCCGGATGTTGACATCGCCGAGTACCGTAACAGTAACGAAGGAGGAGAGTTTTGTAACGGCTCCTCCCATACTTGCCACACTCCCCCTCGAAGCGTGCAGATAGCTATGTGGCGTGTCAAGCATACGTCCCCTGTTATATTATGATATCCTAAAGGGAAACCTTATGGGTACTTGCGCCAGAAGTTAGAATTCTACGAAACCTTTAGTTTAATTCTCTGGGAATATCTACTGTAGTCAAATATACCCTTAGGAAGCTACTGAGAAGGAACCTTCCATCAGGACGTCATGGCTTGAGCCCAAAAATAGTATATTAAACAATACTTTTTGTTATTGATTTGTATGTGCATCAGCTGATCTGATCACAGCTCCCAAAATACTTAGATCGTTAAAATACACCCGAAATTTAAAACAAAAGTACATACATTTATTTTTTTTATTATAGCACAATTAACTGTTTAAATATTAATTTTCTAGAAGGCAATAATGCTTCCGAAACGAAATCGGATATTTTAAGCTATGATTTTAGAGAGAGAGAGAGAGAGAGAGAGAGAGAGAGAGAGAGAGAGAGAGAGAGAGAGAGAGAGAGAGAGAGAATCAGTGTTGAAGAGCAATCAAATGCACTGTTGTCGTTTGTTTCTTTAAAAGAAACAATTATTACCAAGATATTTATGTTTTTAGTTTATAAAATAAGCTGTACTTCTGTTCAAGCAAGTATAGAAATAAAACAATTTGCGAGTCTCAATAATGATTATAACTACAAATTCGTCAATGAGATTATGTAAGCATGACGTCTTACCACCATCTCTGCAAAATACGTAGGCATACACAATCCTAAAGGAATGTTTTTACGGTAAAGATGAAATTGTTTCTTTTTATTTTACTTAAAGCACAACTACAGTATATGATTATACTGAACACATTATATGTTGTTAAGTCAATCCTTCCAAACTACAATAGCTGTTTATTTTCTTTTTTTTTCTTTTTTGTTTGATAGTGGCTGTATGCGTTTATACAATGATTATACTGTAATTTTACTGATGATACTTTAATTATCTTTTATTTTTCCAGCCCATTGAAGTAGATGATGAAATAAATATAATTACCGTAGATGTGGTGAAACTAAAACAATTTTTAGGGCCACATTCGGTAGGATTTCATTTAGCCTTAAGACCTCCTGCACTAGCTTTGAGTGAGACCAAGTTACAGGGCTGAGGAGTTTACTAACTTACTTAAATTCACCATGAAGTCAAGAAACATTGCATTTTTGTTCAACAAAAGTGCAGTTAAGAAACAATCAACTATATTTCCTGCACCAATTCTTTTTTGGGTGATGCCACACTGGTTCACAAAGACACAATTAAAAGTTTAACACATAATTAATATTTAAAGAACACAACAATCATACAAGTTACGTTAAGAATAAAAAATATAGAAAAGAACTTAAATAGCAAAACAAGAATTCCAGAATATTCTTATGAAAAGGTTACTAGAGAAAATGGGGTTCATGGCCTCTACATCTAAATTCAATGTGTTCATTTGTAAAATAATCTTCTCATATTCCAATTTGAATGTGTTCAAATCCTCTACTGTATGACTGCGAGGGACTAAATGTGTTAATTTGGACATAAGTCTACGTTTCAATTTTTCCTTATTATCATACTTCTCCTTAAGCTACTGAATAATTGGCATTTGTGACGGAAAAACCTCCTATGGCTTTAAAGGCATTATCCCTTAAACTAGCTCTGAGTGTAGAAAACTTAATCTCATTGAAATATCCCTATGATCGTGAACTAAACTGTTAAATATATCCAAAAATGCAAGCCATTGTTCTTCCCCACCGGTAAATTCAGGTATCTTAATTGCTGGGAGTTTAGGGGGAGGGAGAGGGTTAATGAGAGCCGAAGGAGGAGGCAAAGCGGGCCGTTGATTTGTATATCCCGTGTCAATCTCGCTCATAGTTTCCTGTGTAGTAACAATAGCTTTCCTTACACATCTAGTTATTGCTCTAAAGCTTCTAGATAATTTGTCAAATTCACTATCCTGTGAAATAATAGTCACATTCTGTGACCAACTATCTTCAAAACGTCATAGACCTTCAGTAAGACAATGTTCATACATTACGAGGGTCGATTTTGGTGTATCGGTATCACCAATGTAGCTACCTGCCTCATCAAGCAAATCTTGTAAGGAAATAATTTCCCCTTCAATAACTACCTTAATCTTGGAATCCATTGTCTTGTTAATGGATCAATAACAAACTTTCACAAATATCAAAAAATGTATGGCAAATTATCTAAACCTGACTGAAATATAACATCCACTGAATGATAATTTGACCACGTGCTCTTCATCAATTCACAAAATACATCTGGTCACGAAAAACCTAAGTTCAAAAATGGCTACGAAATTCAACAAGAATTTCTTCACGGAGTAATCACTAAATATGAACAATAATGTATCATAAACAACAGATTACTTGGCAAAATACTCCAATTAATTCAATACCTTACCCTGCTCGCCAAATGACTTTGGATACGTGCCAGCTATACTAAAATGACTTTGAAGCCAACCATCACCAACGTGAACTTTATCGCAAATTATCTTTTAACATCCAAAAAAATCTTTTGTGAATCGTTATGGCATCCGGTTCGTTCGAAGGACCAGCTAAGAATGTGGTGAAACTAAAACAATTTTTAGGGCCATATTCGGTAGGATTTCATTTAACCTTAAGACCTCCTGCACTAGCTTTGAATGAGACCAAGTTACAGGGCTGAGGAGTTTACTAACTTACTTAAATTCACCATGAAGTCAAGAAACATTGCATTTTTGTTCAACAAAAGTGCAGTTAAGAACAGTCAACTATATTTCCTGCACCAATTCTATTTTGGGTGATGCCACACGGGTTCACAAAGACACAATTAAAAGTTTAACACATAATTAATATTTAAAGAACACACCAATCATACAAGTTAGGTTAAGAAGCAAGAAAATTAACATATTACTGCAAAAAATTAACAAAACGTTACATTACTTCGATAGAAAAGAACTTAAGTAGCAAAACAAGAATTCCAGAATATTCTTATGAAAAGGATACTGCAATAGCGACGACAATTCACTAGGTGATGGAGCTGGATTCTTACAAGAACTTCTTCTATTACTTGCCTTCGTAGAGTTAACTGCTCAAAGAGGCCTAGCTTCACCTTTCCACCCTGGAAGAAAACTCGGGAGGAGTATATGGCATCATACAGTTGTCAGATCTACAAAATTACAGGGTTACGTAACAAAACGTCAATATAAAAACAAACATCAAGTGCTCTAAACGTAACCCAACATACACAAAAAAAAGGTTTCGTCCAGAAGGCAAGCTTAAATTACTGGCATGTGCCCTTACAATAAGAAAATAATATATATAGTCTCCACAGGAAGAAGTTTGACAACACTGTGATGATACGTCATCTAATTTTATATGGATGGATAAAATTTGCAAAAAAGTGGTTTATTACTTTGAATATCAATGTACTAATTTATACCAACTCATAAATCTAGTTAATTTAATAAAAACAACTACTGTGGAGCAAAATAATCATATATCAACATATTTAAAAAGAAACTGGGAAACACCCCCAAAACAAGTACTCATAAAAACTAGGGGAATTTTATTCCAGGGGAATAAATGGCAATTTTTGACAGTAGATAATAGCTTACTGCACAAAAGAGACAGCACTCACAAATAGTTGCATCATGTTTCAGGAAAACCCGTAGGCTATGAGTGGTCTGAACGAAAACACAGAACACTTACATAAAGGGGATTTTGATGAAGGAAAAATCTATTTCTGGGGAGATACCTGTGACGCCCGGTGAAAAGGGTCCTTCTTATCTCTTTTCTGATATAAATACTTCCAAATATACCAGAGAAAGTTAAAGCATGGAATGCAGAGGTTACTACCCTCGCGCGAGCACCCTAAGGGCGTCATGTATAAAGAAAGGGCGTGTGAAAACCACTATTCACAGGTCATCTTCCATTTAGATCAATCCTTCATCAAAATGGGGAGCCGCCCTAACGGCACCAACCGAACCCACCTGATCCACTCAGCGACGCCTGCCTCTACACATCCTTCCACATGAGATGGCTTGGAAAGGAAAGGGATGGGGAAAAACCAGGGAAGAGTTTCACCGGGCGTCACAGGTATCTCCCCAGAAATAGATTTTTCCTTAGTCAAAATCCCTTTTCTGGGTCGACCTGTGACGCCCGATGAAAATGTACCAGAGAATGCCTTCCAAGCCCACAAATCAACAGGTTAAAGTAAAAAACGTTATGTATAACTGGATATTACTATATTAAGGCACGTAATGCGACAGATATAAACATCAAAACCTCATCAAAATATAGGTAAAGCAAAAATATATGAAACCTTGGATGGAAATAGTACCCCCTTGTTCCCTGACAAACAAGGGGCCAGATGAGCGCGATGCAGTCCTCGCTAAAAAGGCCCGAAGTGTAGCGACAGGATACAAAGAAGCATCTTGGGGCAGAGGAATAATTTTCCAGGGGGACCACCTATTTTGTGGGTCCTCATTTTTGGCTAAGAAAGCTCTATCTGGAGAGAGTAGAACTTCTCCTGACGGGAGGAAATCTAGGTTTTCGGGATTACGGGAGAGAGCTGCTAATTCCGAGATTCTAGCACCTGAGGCCATGGCCGTGAGAAATAAGGTCTTCCTAAGAAGCGATATGTAAGAGCAGGATTCGTTAACAGTGTCTGACGCGAGCTTGAGGACGTCGTTCAGAAACCACGAGACCTTTTGTGGACGAACATAAGGTCGAAGCCTAGCACAGCCTTTTGGAATGGATGAAAAATAGGAATCTGCGAGGTCAATATTGAAACCCACATAGAAGATCTTTTTCAAAGCTGATTTGATTGTGGTTATAGTACTAGCTGCGAGGCCCTTGTCAAAAAGGGACCGAAAGAACGAAATGGCCAGGTTCGGGGTCATTCGGAGTTTCATCTGAAGTTTTAGAAATTCCGCTAGCTTCTTAACTGCCGAATCATACTGCCTAATCGTGGAGTCTCTCTTGTCCGATTCAATAAAGAGGACATTTTCCGGGTCAATATTTGCATCCTTATGGGCTGCAAACTTCATGAAATCCACAAAGTTAGGGTTTCCGCTATCCTTGAGGAATCTGACACAGTCCGTGTTTGGACCACTTGGGTCAGCTTGGGGAATGGGATCCGGAACGGGCGAAGTTTCAACTCTAGGAGGAGAGGAAACCAGCTGCTTTTCGGCCACTGAGGTGCTACCAAGGCCACCTTTCTGTGGAAGGAGCGTAGCTTCGGTAAAACTTTCATCAGAAGATTCACCGGAGGGAATAGGTAAATCTTCCTCCAACGGTTCCAATCCAGGGTTAGTGCGTTCATAGCACAAGCCTGAGGGTCCAGGTTCGGGGCCACGTAACAGGGAAGTTTGTGGTTGAGCTGTGTCGCCAACAAGTCTACCTGGAGACCTGGAACCAGTCTGGAGATCCACCGGAATGAATTCGTGTCTAGGGACCATTCTGATTCTAGTGGTTTTGTCCTGGATAGTGAGTCCGCTATCACGTTCTGGACTCCTGCGAGGTAAGTGGCTGACAGGAACCAGTTCTTTTCGTTTGCCAAGGTGAAGATTGTGACCAGGATTTGATTGAGATTGGGAGATTTTGATCCGCCTCTGTTTATGCAGTGAACTACCGCCGTGCTGTCGGAGACTATCCTGATGTGAGTGGAGCGTGGAGGGGATAGTCGTTTTAAGGTCAGTAATACTGCCTTGGCCTCCAACACGTTGATGTGGAACTGTATCATCGCAGGGGACCAAGAGCCCTGAAACATCTGGTGTTGGTAATAGCCCCCCCCCCCCCCCCAACCACTGAGAGATGCGTCTGTGTGAATCGTCACTCGTGGAGGAGGGAATTGCAGAGGAACCGATTTGGAGAGGTTCTCCGGTTTTGACCATGGTTGGAGTCGACGAACTAAGATTGGAATCTTCGATATCTTGTCTCGTAATCGGGTTGTAGCTCTCTTTCTCCAAACTCGGTTGATGTCTTTGAGTTTGGCCTTCAATAAGAGGTCTGTCACTGAAGTGAATTGGAGTAAGCCTAGAACTCTTTCTAAGGCTCTTCGTGAAATATGTTTGTTCTTGATGAAGTGTCTTGTCTTCGAAGCTATCTCCTTGACCTTTTTGGGAGGAAGGGATAGTTCGTGACTTGTGAGGTCCAATCTGATGCCTAGCCATTTGAATTTGCTTGCTGGTAGTAGGCGAGATTTCTGTAAGTTGACTTGGAATCCTACCTTGTGCAGAAACTGAACCACTTTGGTTGTAGCCTTGTGGCAGTCTTGAATCGTCCGTGCCCAGATGAGCCAGTCGTCCAGATAAGCGATCACCATGATCCCTTGGCTCCTAAGCTGTTTTAGCACCGTCTCCCCTAGCTTTGTAAATATCCTGGGAGCAATGCTGAGGCCGAACGGCATCACTTTGAACGCATAAGACTTCTTGCCTAGGCGGAAGCCGAGGTAAGGAGAGAAGTTTCTTGCTACTGGGACGTGATAATAGGCGTCTGTAAGATCGATAGAGGTGGTGACGGCCCCCCGGGCAAGTAAGGTCAGTACCTGAGAGATAGTCAGCATGCGGAACCTGTCGCAAAGAATGTAAGAATTCAGTTTGGACAGGTCCAGGACCACTCTCAACGCCGATGAATTCTTTTTTGGAACCGTGAACAGACGGCCTTGAAATTTCAGTGACCGTACCCTCTTTATTGCCTTTTTCTTCAAGAGGTCCTTGGCGTACTCCTCTAGGATGGGAGTAGGCTTCTGGAAGAAGGACACTATCGGAGGTGGAGAACCTAGTGCCCATTTCCAGCCCAGGCCTTTTGAGACTATACTGTGGGCCCAAGGACTGAAGGTCCACTGGTCCCAAAACTGGTACAATCTCCCCCCTACCGGATTCGCTTCATTGCGTGGGGTTGAACTTAGCCCCACGTCCTCTTTGGAAACCTCTGGCTCTAGGTCCGCCTCGCTGGCGGAACTGACCTCTACCCCTGGTGCCACCTCTAGGGTATCCTCGAAAAGAACCCGAGGTCTCGTACGCCTGATTGAAGGCAGGGGAGGTCATCCAAGATGTTGCCGAAGTTGGTTGGGTACCTTGAGGAGCCGGGAGGAAGACAATCTGTTGAGGAGGGGCGGCTTTAGCCGTAGAGGCAGTTGAGGAGTGAGGGCCTGCGGAATGATGGAGTTGGCCTCTACCCGTCTTGTAAGGAACATAGGACCTTTGTTTTTTCTTTGGGAAGGGTTGACGAGGCATGTTCTCAAATTTACGCTTATTTGAGAGGCCCCATCTAACCTGAAGGTTCTGATTAGCCCTCGCTGTGTCCTGGAGAACCTTATTGACTTCTTCCTGGAGGAGGCGATGAGTCTGTTGGGTTCATGCCGAATAGAGGCTTCTGCGAGAACATGCTTCCGACAATTAGTTCTCGCAGTCCAGAAGTCATGTAGGTCCGACTGGAACGACTGCAGGAGGTTCTTTGCCTGCACTCGAAAGAGTGGCTCGTCGCTGTATAAGGAAGCTATCAGCTCTGATGAAACTACCGAGTTGAGAGTTCTCGCCAGCCGGCTTCTCGTCTCAAACTCTATTTTCAATAAGTGGTCTGGGATCTTAGGGAGTCTTTCCGAGAAGAGAGAGGAAGCGCAGTCAGGGTCTAATTTACTCACCGTAAACGTAGAAGAAGCTTCGTTCCAGAGCGCCGAGGTGCCAGGAACGAGGAGAGAGGTGGGATCCATTTCCTTAAGGGTCGGCATGGGGGTGCGCTCCTTAACTGACTGAATAGTCAATTCCGCGATCTTGTCAGTAAGTGGAGACGGGATGGACGGAGGAGTGATAAAGATTGTATACGCTCCTTTGTGGGGGGTTAACTTAGAATTAGTACAACCCCATTCCGCCAGAGTACGGGCCCAGACAGCTTGGGCCTGCTCTTTCGGGAATATTATCGTCTCCTTTGGGACCTTGTCCATCCGTACTAAAGCGTGCTCACGTAAACGAACAAAGCCATTGAAGGGGAACTGGAGGTCCGGAGGGAAGAACTCCAGATCGTCTAGAGGGCGGGTCCCCAACCCTTCAATCATAAGCGTACCATCCAAATAAGGGGCATGCTTCGCGAACCTCCAAGGGTTATTCTTATCGAAGGGTGGAAGCTTCGATGCATCAGGAACTGGGGACGGATCAGGGTGAGACTTGTCTCTTATGAGGCTAGCCACCATGTCCTTTAGCTCTGATATGACCCCGGAGTGTCTTTGCAGCTTCGACTCCACCATATCTTGAATGAATTCCAAGGTTACTTGGAAATCCGAGGAGCTACCTGCAGCGGGAGCCTTGGACTTAGCGGACTTACCCTTCTGTCCTTTTGGACGAGGAGGGGTGCGTGAAAGCATTGGAACGTCAGGGGCTGAGGAAGGTCCTGGGACCGGGGATAAAGACTGTGGCGAAGCTGAAGTATTGCTTTTTGGTTTAATCTTACGAATTGGCTTCACCTTGGGACGGACCGAGACGGAACCTTCCCAAGGAGAAGCCTGAGGTTTGTCAAAGCCGTGGAAAGAGGAAGAGGAGGAAGGAATAGGGGAAAGAAAGGTTTCTGCCATATCCACACCACTCACCTGCTCCTCCATTGGTTCGGTGTGAATGTCCAGGGATGAGATGTCTCCTGAGAGCAGGTGTTCCTCTTCTACCGTAAGGGCCGCCCTGATACTCTCAATGATGGGGGCAGCTTGATCAGAGGTACTGCGGCCGAGGAGGAACCAGGGAATAACCGGGAGGCCATGTCTGTATCATGGAGGTAGGGGCAACCGGTCGGGGCATTTCGTCCGAAACCAGACACCCAGGAGCGTAGGCTGGTCTTGGCCGTCTGGAGTGAATCCTCGTCAGCCTGAAAAAGGAGGGGGTAACTTAGAACGGCAGACGGCAAACATTACAACAGAAAGGATTAGGATAATACCTGAATATGCTGCGTTGCCATATAAAAGCAATAGAAACACAAGCAACCAAATATATAAAGTGGAGCCTTAAAAACTAGCATGCAGATAACATCGCTAACTTACCTCATCATTGAGGAGAATGGATGAAAGCTCATAACAGAGCGCACATGCTTCCGGGAACCAGATCATATAGGGTGATTGGCCATCCTCCTGGACAAAGGAGATCGCACAGTGGGTATGCGACCGGCAAACGTCATGGCCTACCGGATCGAGAAAGGTTGCGGAACAGCCCTTGGCAGCACAGCGTACTTTCTGTAATAAAAAGGATCAATAAGTACAAAATTTCCTACGGGCTTTACTAAGTAAAATAACAGTAAAGACAAGGAAGCTTATAGATGATGTGCCAAATTGAGGTCGTGTAACTAAAGGAGCCGGAGCTCCGTCGTAATTACTACAAATTGAAAATGATAAAGATATACTATGATAGATTCTAATATAGAAAGTGCATATGTAGGAGCCGGAGCTCCGGAGTAATTACTTTTTAACAATTATGGCTTATGTAATGGGAAAGCCGGAGGGCGATGGAAGCCCGGCGGCTATGAGGGGGGGGGGTGTTTGGTAATAGATCCTTAACCCAATGAAGGGATACGTTAACTGGATGTAGTAATAAATCTCCATAGCACTCCAGGAGGATGAGCTGGAGAGTAAAAAACAAAAAGATACATCAGATTTGTGTGAATGGAAGGCCGAAGCCGGAGTCAAGTTGCGGAAAGCCAACGAGGGAAGGATTCCCTGTCGAAGGGGCGCAAAAGGTAATAGGTAATAAGCGTTCCCAGATAGGTTGAAACTCACGGCAGAGTATGAATAATGTTCCGACCCAACTCCCATGCTGGAGCGAGGAGAGAGTGGAACTAAGTGGGGGTGGGTGGGGGGGGGCATAAGGCCGCGCAAGGCAGGCCGATACCTAAAGCGACTCTAACACGAAACGGATCGAACACCGACAATAAGCCAAGAAAGATCGTCGTAACCTTAAAACAATCACGTGTATAACGTAGTCATCCCTAAGTGAGACAGAGAGAACGGGCTCCTGAGTCTATAAGAAAGAAAACGAGAATCCCATTCTCTCGGACTCGTCGGTTACGACGGTCAATCTAACAAGCACGAACCTCAATAAATAAAGCACATCTGTCCGAAAATAACAATAAAGACTAACAAAGAATAGTGACGGGAATACAGTTCTAAATATAATATAAATCAAATGATAATAATAAAAGACCTACCGAATCGGCGGTACTAAAGTGTAATGAAACCCCTGAACGCTATTTTTCGTTAACAGAAACGGACTTGTAAACGACTAATAAGTACCACACAAAAGATAAAGGTTCAAACAGAGGCATGGAGCCTACAATCTTAAAATAAGATTAAAATAAAATTACTTAAGATTAATGAACCTAACAGATAACAGTACCAAAAGGGCAACGAAAAACAAATAGAAAACGCACTGAGTGTACACAATAAAAATGGCCGCATGGACCACGGAAGGCACAAGGCCGAACGTATTAAAAAACACTTCCTATTACTTAACACTACTTGCCCGGTACTAGAAAAAACTGTCAAAACAATCTGTGGTACTTAACATTGGTGCAGGAGTAAGGAGAGCTTCAGCCATGATGAAGAAATCCACAAAAACAGCTAAAAAGTGAGACACAAAACAAAGCAATCGTAGTTAGTACAAGTCCAACAGAAGGATGTTTAGATGGCGCTCGAGGCAGGCGTCGCTGAGTGGATCAGGTGGGTTCGGTTGGCGCCGTTAGGGCGGCTCCCCCTTTTGATGAAGGATTGATCTAAATGGAAGATGACCTGTGAATAGTGGTTTTCACACGCCCTTTCTTTATACACGACGCCCTTAGGGTGCTCGCGCGAGGGTAGTAACCTCTGCATTCCATGCTTTAACTTTCTCTGGTATATTTGGAAGTATTTATATCAGAAAAGAGATAAGAAGGACCCTTTCCACAGGTCGACCCAGAAATACAGTTAAGCTATACTGTAGTTATATTACTGTGCATATATCACAGTGATATACACTACAGTATCAGTGAGTATTAGAGTACAACGACTCTGTAAATATTTACTTTGGCACAATACTGTACTGTAGCCTTCTGTCCAGTACGTAGTGTACATGTGCGCAAATATACTGTACCTATGATTAGAATCTGTTGTAGAAACCAAATTAGAACAATATTAGGCAGTATTTACTGTGTTAATCATCAGCTCAGGTACCTGCTTGTAGTAAGGGGCAGTGACTTTTTAGGTTAGGAGTTAGCCCACCCTAGTGCAGCATTTATTCGTGAAAATTCTCTTTTCACGGCTGTGTGTCACCTAACTACCGTGAGGAACGAGGGCCGACTGTAATCCATTTAATGGGATAGGATCCCTATCCATAATGAATTCAGCAAACTGTAATATCGATTTGTCATTTCAGTGCATAGATCATAGTTTTCCTTGAATATCCTTTATATCTGTGTTGAAAAAGACTGCATTTACTACAGATTTATTATCCTGTGTTACAGGAGTCAATTGAAATTGGAATTCACTTGATTTTTCTTGGTTTTATATGTTTCCTAAGTAACCTCTTTCACTGTTTATATATCTTGATATTTTGTCATGTTTCGAATTGTTATAAATTGTTTATAGATTATGTGCCTAACTCAAAGCTTAGATGTTCTTAGGAATTCACCTTAGCTTACAACTAATTGATAATTTTCAACTGGCTGGTCATTTCAAGAAATACTGATAAACTTGACAGTTTAATATTTTGTTTATTAAGTTTTTGAATAACTAGTTAATTTGAAGCTGTTTTTCACCTTAAATTTTTTTTGTTCTTTTAATGTTGCAGCTTGCGGGAATGCCCTGATGCTGGCTTAAACATTCCTGCTATGGCAGTTGGTGTTAAACTTCACAAAGTGATTCCTCCTGGTGGCAATGGAAGTATGTGGTCTGAAGAAGCCATGAAAGCCATGATAAACTGTCTCATGAATACAAATGATAATTGCTTTTGGGCTTCAGTAGTGGTATGTTATTCACAATTTCAATGTGATCTAGTAAATTAGCTCTTCCATTTTTAAAATCACTAGATGTTTTTATTGAGAAAATTTATCACATACATTAGTGTCTCCTTTAGAAATGTGGTTCATTGTAATGCAGTTGTTTACACTGCCAGTGACCGTCCATTGACCTTTTTTGTTTGCTTTATAATCTATAATTTGTTTTCCAATTTTTATGCTATTTATTGCTACTACTGTATATTGATAAATATTCACACATGGTTTTACATTTTTACGTGGTAGTAATATATGCAAAAAAAAAAAAAAAAAACTAAATAGATGCCTGCATTTTAGAAATAGAAAAACACTTCCTAATACTGATGAATCAGGGTAGTGTTCTTGGCTCATTAGTTTTCATACTATATACACATGTGGTTTGGCCTAGTAAACATGTTTGTTGCTTATTCAGATGTTACTCTCTCTGCATGAATTCCATCTCTTGAATGTAGAACCTGAAAGATATCCAGCTGAAATTAGTGCATGGTGCAAATTATAGGGAATGAAGTTAAGCCATAGCAAACCTCAAAGTATGATTGTAAGTATGTTGAGGACAGTGGCTGGCTCCTCAATATCCGGATCTCGGCATTAACTCTAGGTGTGATTCTTGATAGCATAGTTACTTTCGAGAATCGTACCTAGTCTCTTCTTCAGTTGCTCAAAAGATTGGTTTGTTAAGAAAGTCTTTTAAGATTTTTGGGATCAATCTATCCTGAAGGAGTGTTTTAATTCTTTCATTCTGCTCTGTTTCAAGTATTGATCGCCTGTCTGGTCTTCAACTGCTGAATCTCTTTATAATTTTTAAGGGAAGGAATTTATGGTCTATTAAATTTCTCATTCCTGATATTGATATTATTCTCTGGTTCCATCGTTCCAATAGTTTATTATGCATGTTGCATAAGCTTTTCAAAATGCATTTCCAATCTAATTAGAAATATATTGTGACCAGTCCAAATCAAATGAAGCCTTTCCCTTACCTTTGACTAAGGTCAATGATGTCATGTCTAGCTTTTGTTCGTTATATTGTACCTTAACTTGCAATGAACCTATTGCTTTAATGTTAAAACAACTGTAACCCTTTAAGATTATTTGTAATTTATATGGTACAATTGGTATATCAACTGCTGTGTTAACCTACATTTTAATTGGTTTACCATTTATTACCCCTTTTACCATGAGCTGAGTGTTTGCATCTTTGTTTAAAGAATTTATTTGAAATCCGAAATCAGTTTCTGACTAGTCCTGATGATCATGAGAATGTTCTGTACTTCTATCGTGGTCGAACCCAGAATCAACTGCAGTATTTATTTGCTTTGAATATTTCTGTTTAGGAAATCTGCAAACATTTGAAAATGGCATATCTCTCCACTATTGTAGCATGTCCATCTTGTAGTAGGGCATTTTCTTGCTTCATAACCAAGGCGATCGTTTTTATCATGCCGATAACATTTGTGTTTTTATACTGTTTCTGTCTATAGGTAGGATTTTTTTATATCTATGAACATTGGGGTTTGATGGTTCTCATTGTCTCTGATTAGAGATGTTTCCTTTCTGATTTTCCTAGCCGTTATACTATGATCTTACCTGACTTATTAGAATATTTTCCATTCTATTTTGTCTTTTGGATATATCTAAGACTTGACCTATATTTTGCTCTCTCTCTCTCTAGGGTTTCCTTCTCTTGAAACAATTTTTTTCTGAGCTCCTATGATGTGCAATTTTTGAATAGAATATTTTTAAAATAAAAACTCACATGTAACAACTGGATTTTATAGTCTAGCCATTTAACTTTCATCTGACCTTTTTCTCTGAACTGGTACCATTCAATGAGTATTTTTTGGCTTGGGGAGCACATACTGCTATAAGAACTAGAATTGCTTCTTTTGTATGATTTGCTGATTTAAGGTTTTAAAAGCTTCATAAACCATTACCTGTGCCATGCAGTAAAAATGCTTTCTTTCTATGCATCTTTTATATTACCTAACACCTCAAGATAAATCTTAAAATCTTCAAACCAGTTATTGCATCTTGTAGCCATAAAATTTGAATTTGCTGCAAGTAATACTGTTTTCTATACAAATAATATTGTGAAGAATCTTTGTTTAAACTAGGCTAGACTTTTGGAATTCTGATGTGAAATCTGGGTTTGGCTAGGTCTTTGCATTTGTTCTACACTTTTTGCCTTATTGCAACCAATGAGTACCTCTAAATCATTTAACGTGCAGCATTCAACAACCTTACATGTACCTAGTTAAATATGCCTCAAACATTCTCCACGGTGACTTAGTACTAAAGATGACTTTCTTGGAAGATATGTTGTCATGGATGATGCTTCATCTCCTGCATAAGTTCCTTTTTTAGAATTTCCAGTCTTGTGGGTAGAGGTTAATAAAAACTTTATGCTCCAATAATACACTATTGAAAATGGATTACATACTTGCAATGGTAAGGTTTCATTGATATTATTATTATTATTATTATTATTATTATTATTATTAGCTAGGCTGCAACCCTAGTTGGAAAAGTAAGATGCTATAAGCCCAAGGCCTCCAACAGGGAAAAATAGCCCAGTGAGGAAAGGAAATAAGGAAATAAATGAACGATATAAGAAGTAATGAAAAATTAAAATAGAATATTTTAAAAATATTAACAACATTGAAACACATATTTCATATATAAACTATAAAAGGACTTATGTCAGCCTGTTCAACATAAAACATTGGCTGCAAGTTTGAACTTTTGAAGTTCTGATTCAATTACCCGATTAGGAAGATCATTCTACAACTCTGGCACAGTTGGAATAAAACTTCTAGAGTACTGTGTAGTATTGAGCCTCATAATGGAGAACGTCTTACTATTAGAATTAACTGCATGCATAGTATTACGAACAGGATGGAACTGTCCAGGAAGATCTCAATGTAAAGGATGGTCAGAATTGTAAGAAAAAATTTTATGCAACATGCATAATGAACTAATTGGACGACGGTGCCAGAAATTGATATCTAGACAGAAATTGATATCTAGATCAGGAATAGGAATTTTAATAGACTGTAAGTTACTGTCCAACAAATTAGGATAAGAATCAGCAGCTGAAGACTAGGCAAGAGAACAATACTCGAAATAAGGCAGAATGAAAGAATTAAAACACGTCTTCAGAATAGATTGATCACCGAAAATCTTGAAAGACTTTCTCAATAAGCCAATTTTTTGTGCAATTGAAGAGGACTTAGAACTAATGTGTTTCTCAAAAGTATATTTGTTGTCGAGAATCACACCTAAAGTTTTAAAAGAGTCATACCGAGTTAACGAAACATTACCTATACTGAGATTTCGGATGTTGAGGAGTCACTGTCCTTGACCTACTTACCATCATACTTTGAGTTTTTTTAGGATTCAACTTCATACCCCATAATTTGCACCATGCACTAATTTTAGCCAGATCTCTATTAAGGGATTCAGCAACCCCAGATCTACATTCAGGGGATGGAATTGATGCAAAGAGAGTAGCATCATCTGCATATGCAACAAGCTTGTTTTCTAGGCCAAAGCGCATGTCATGTGTATATAGTATGAAAAGTAATGAGCCAAGAACACTACCCTGTGGAACACCAGATATCACTTTCTTATACTCACTATGGTGCCCATCAACAACAACTCTTTGAGATCTATTACTTAAAAAAATCAATAATGATAATAAGAAACGACCCACCCACTCCCAACTGTTTCAGTTTGAAAACAAGGGCCTCATGATTAACATGGTCAAAGGCAGCACTAAAATCAAGGCCAATCATACGAACACTCTAACCACAATCAAGGGATTTCTGTATAGCATTGGAGATTGTAAGAAGGGCATCACATGCTCCAAGGCCTTTACGAAAACCAAATTCAAACTAGGGAATAGATGATTACCTTAAGCAAACCTATTAAGACGTTTTGCCAGAAGACGTTCAAAAACTTTAGATAATACGGGAGTTACAGAAATTGGGCGGTAATCAGTTGGACTTGAGCCACCACAAACACATTTACATAGTGGAGTTACATTACCAGTTCTCCAACAAGTGCTAAAAGCTTCTCTTCTTTCTAACTTTCGCAAAATAACAGATAACTTTGGAGCTAAGAAATCTACAGTCTTTATAAAAAAGAAAGGAAAAATACAATTTGGGTCTACACCTCCATACGCATCAAGGTCCATCAACAGAGCTTTAATTTCACAAGATAGGAAAGCTAAACTAGTTACTTTAGCCTGAGGAAAACAGGAATGAGGAAGTTCAAGTTTTTCATCACTCTGTTTACTATCAAAAACATCAGCCAAAAGGGTTTCCTTTACCTTTGGACAGTGAGTGACTGGGCCATCTAATTTAAGTAGAGGAGGAATTGTTGCATCTACACCAAAGAGTGCAGACTTAAGGGTAGACCACTATTTATGTTCCTGGGTTGTACCAGGAAGGGTTTACTTTATGGTTAAATTGTATTCATTTTCAGTTGAAGCATAAACTCTCTGAGCAAAGACTCTAAGCTGGGTATAGTTATTCCAGGTCAAATCTGATCTCTTACCCTTCCAAAGATGATAGGCCTCCTGCTTCTCCAAATAAGCATGTCTACAATTATCATTGAACCACGGTTTGTCCTTCACTCGGTACCTTAGCACAATCAATCATGTTGACTAGATTCTCATTCAAAGGGACAACAGGAACAACACTACTATATAATTGGGACCAATTTAAGCACTAAAGATCATGCAAAATCCCATTCCAGTCTGCTTGAGATTTCATGTAAATTTTACGAGAGTATGATACATCAGGGACAGGCTGCTCAGTCTTCACTACTAATGAAATCAAGGCATGATCAGATGTCCCGACTGGAGAACCAACCTTTCTAGTTATAATGCCAGGGGAGTCAGTGTATACGAGGTCCAAGCAATTACCGGACCTGTGAGTAGCTTCGCTTATGATTTGTTTACAGCCTGATTCAGAGGCAAAGTCTGAAGTTCTGAAGTCATGGCGATCGGTAGGAGAGATAGAACTTAACCACTCCCTATGGTGAGTATCAAAATCACCACAAATACAAAAGAAGCCTTTCTAACATCTTCTTGTATCTTAGCCATCATGGTAAGAAGACAATCAAAGATAGAATCATCCATGTCTGGATTCCGGTAGATCGAACACAAATAAAAGTTATGCCTGTCACAAACTTTTACTACCTGAATCTCATGACATCCACATTCATAGCACGACTTAAGAGAAGCAGGGTACTCAGCCCTAATATGCACCGCCATTCCTCTGGTCCTTGGGATGGCATCATGTTTCAACATTATTGGCTTCTTAAAACCAGTTATAAGGAGCTCAGATTAGTGCTTCATATTAGAAACCAAAGTTTCTGAGCAAAAAAGAATATCATACTGTCTCGAAGCAACTGTAAGGTCTTGAATATTTGCATGAAGACCACGAATATTGCCATTCAGAAGACGGCATTGACGAAATCTAGGACGTACTGGTCCCGGATTTTGCTCAATGTCTCCAGACAGCTTAAGAATTAATAGTAATAAAAAAAGAGACATCATACTGAAAAACTAGATCAACAAGAATTATAAAAAAAATATGTACAGAATCATAAATAAAGTGATTGATCAAACCCATTGACTCTAGTCAGAAAAACTGGTCAACATGGAGGAGCTAATACACCATGCAAGGCTAAATACCCGCCAGGATAGCCACTTTAACTGAAGGGAGGACAGTAGGATGGTTTTGAGATGAAAAATTAATCAGGTTAGGAAAAGACAACCTCTTGATAAACCACCAGGCATCCATAGCCCTTCTATTAAACCTGTCCAACACACCATTTCAAAAAGAAATGAGGAAGAAAAAAAATAAGATAGAATAGTGGGGCCGAGTGTATCCTCAAGCAAGAGAACTCTAACCCAAGCCAGTGGAAGAGCATGGTACAGAGGCTAGGGCACTACCCAAGAATAGAGAACAATGGTTTAATTTTGGAGTGTCCTTCTCCTAGAAGAGCTGCTTACCATAGCTAAAGAGTCTCTTCTACCCTTACGAAGAGGAAAGTACACAGAACAATTGCAGTGGTAGTATCTCAACGGGCGGCTGGTGCCCTGGCCAACCTACTACCGATAAGAATTGGATGAAGAAGAATTGTTTGGTAATCTCGGTGTTGTCAGGTGTATGAGGACAGAGGAGAATCTGTAAAGAATATGCCAGACTATTCGGTGTATGTGTATGCAAAGGGAAAATGAACCGTAACCAGAAAGAAGGATCCAATGTAGTACTGTCTGGCCAGTGTGTGTGTGTTTGTGAGTATATGTATATATACACACCCACATGCACATACGCTCACCATTGGCATGGTTGGAATTGACCTGGCGTTTCATTAGAAGGGGCTAGCGTTCAATCCCAAGTATGAGGTAGAAATTTATTTCTTTGAGCACGATGTTGTGTCGATAATTATCCTTATTGACTCATTGGGGGTAATTTGAATGAATTACTATCAATTGTGTCACGTGGTGGGCCGGGAAGTCGGGGAAAACTTGCTGGTAAGAGACTGATGTCTCGTCAGGTAAATCCTGAACTGCAGATTAGCAGTTAGGTTCCGACTTCTTGTATGGCCTCTTATTGCATGGTTGGAATCGACCTGGCCTTTCATTAGAAGGGGCTAGCGTTCGATCCCAAGTATGAGGTAGAAATTTATTGCCATTTGAGTACGATGTTGTATTGATATTTATCCATATTGATTCATTAGGGGTAATTTGAATGAATTACTATCAATTGTGTCACGTGGTGGGCTGGGAAGTCGGGGAAAACGTGCTGGTAAGAGACTGATGTCTCGCCAGGTAAATCCTTAACTGCAGATTACTTACTTGTTTACTGGGTTGGGTTTAAATCCAACCCTTCACAGAAGTCGAGTGAACTACTTCTCGGGCGGGTCCATATCAATCATTTAACGAAACATTTTCATTATAACTTATACAATTCTTTGATTGTAGCATCTTCCAAATCATATGATCTTGTGAAAAGTAATGTCTTTAGTTTCTTCTTAAATTCAATTGCTCCCTTTAGGTCCTTCATTTCAGTTGGCAGTTTATTATAATGTCTAGGCACACTGTAGCTAAAAGCCCTTTCACCAAATTTACTATTTGTTCTTGGTTCAGATAGCCTATGTTTGTCACTCATGTGTTCTATGTTAACATTTGTTTCTAGTTCTAGTTTGTTCAGGCATTCTTTTAGATATTTTGGTTCATTTTGGTTCAGTATCTTAAACGTTAGTAAGAGTAGCTTGTATTCAATTCTCGCCTTTACCGGCAACCAGTGTAATTTAATTAGTGCAGGGGTAACTCTTTCCCTATTGTGTAGTCCTTTTATTAATCTAGCGGCTCTGTTTTGTACACTGAATTTTCTTCAGCTGATAATTTGGTAAGCCATAGAACAGTGAGTTGCAGTAATCAATTCTTGAAAATATGTGGTCATTAATGAGTATGGCCATAGATTTTTCATCTAAGTATTTACTAATATATGCTATGTTTCTAATATGATAGTTACAATTTCTTACCATATTATTTATATGTTCATTCATTGTCAGTCTGTCATCCATGATTACTCCAAGATTTCTGACAGATTTCTTTAGGTCAATGATCGATTGACCTATTTCAATTCTTTAGAAGCATTCGATTCTTTTTATATCCTTTTCATTTCCAAAAATAATACATTCACTTTTATCTTCATTGAGCTTGAGCTTTTTTGTTAACATCCAAGCCTTAATGTCATTCATTATTTCATGTATCTTTCTTTCTGCTTCATCAACTGATTTTATTGGGAAATAGAATTGTGTATCATCAGCGTATATTTTAAACTTAACTCTGTGAGTTTCAAGTATATTTGCCAGTTCAATCATGTAAATTTCAAACAGGAGAGGACCTAGTACACTGCCTTGAGGCACCCCTTTGGTTAGTTTTCTTGTCTCAGATTCAACATTTGATATTACTACTTTAATTTTGCGGTTTTCGAGATAACTCACAAACCAGTCATGCTCGTTCTACGATGCCCACAGCTTTAAGGTCTTCCATCATATATGTATGTTCTACAGTATCAAATGCTGCACTTAGATCAAGCATCACAAGAATGCAACACTTACCATTAGTTATAATTTCTGTTATGTCATTTTTAATCACTAACACTGTTGTTTCTGTGGAGTAATTTTCTCTGTATGCAGATTGATCATCAGGTATGGCATTAGACTTTTTCAGATGTTTCCAGGTTTGTTCGTGTACAGCAGTTTCAATAATTTTCGAAAAATATGACAGATTTGATATTGGCCTATATGAACTTAAATTTTCTGTATCACCTTTTCCTTTATACACAGGCTTGATGCATGCAACTTTTTCACAATCAGGGAAAACTGCCTGTGTTAGACTCATATTTACATGTTTCGGTAGGTCTCTTGTAGTCTGTTGAAATTTTCTGCATCTTTTACATCGTTAATTGGAAATGGGTCATTTCCGCAGTAGGTTTTTTTACTTACGTTATTATTCTCATATAATCACTCTGACTTAACTCTTTGAATACCCTTAGCTTGCTTACACCTGTTGCTGATGTATTCCTTCGTTCTGTTGTGCCGATGTGAAAACTGGAGCAGATTTGATTTATTTTTTCTTCAAAATAATCAATAAAATCATTTGCTAGGCATTTAGGATCATTAGTTATGTCAGGCAATACTATTTCTGTCTTTAGACCTAATAGTTTCTTTAGGTTCTTATGTATTTTCCGTGGATCATTTTCATTGCACACTTTTTTATAATAGGCCTTTTTTTTTTTTTACTAAGATAAGGTAATTGTAGCGATTTCTAGCTGCTTTGTAATGTTGCCAGTTTTCATTATTTTTATTTCTTTTCCATTTATCCTCCATTTTTCTTTTTCTTTTTTTCTCTTCGTGAAATTCATTATCAAACCAGTTCGATTTTTCTTTAATTGTGATTTTTTTGTTATTTCCGGGCACCTATTATAATTAGTTGCAAGTATAGTTTTACTTCTATCAGTAATGCAGTTTATACAGGATTGTCTCTCTACAAGGGTGTGCTTCTCTTCACAGTTACAGACTGGTGTTATCCCTTTTATATCCTCTAGGCTTTGTTCAATGAACTCTTTTGGATCAAAGTTAGTCTTAATTCTGTTTGTGATTTCCTTCAGTATTGCATTATTTTTTCTAACATCTATTTCAAAAGACATTAACTTATGCAATGGGGATATAGAGCAGTCAGGTTCAATCTCCATATTTAGTATGATGATGATGTTTTTATTTACTATAACTAGATCTAGTATATGATTAGACTGAGCTGTTGGTTCAGACACATGTTTTCAAGGTCGTGGTTGTCAATCAATTCTCTAAATTCATTGACATATGGGTCTACTCTGTTATCAAGATGTAGGTTGAAATCACCACATATAACCATATTTCGATTGTCGTTCAATGTATCTAGTAAGTTACTAAATTCATCTAGAAACATTCTTTTGCTTTTGCTCGGTGGTCTATAGAGTATAACTATTTGTAGATTTACATTTCGAGATAAAATTTTAATATTCATATATTCAAATGAATTAACTATGAGATGATTTCTTACTGTAACTTTATATGATTAAATTCTTAATTAAGATTCCAATGCCACCACCCCTTTTGTCTTCTCTTGGTTCGTGATAAAAGTTATAAGATTTAGGTGTCATTTCATTTATTTTCGATCTGTCACTCACATTACCACTCAACCAAGTTTCAGTTAATAAGCAAATATCCACATCTTGATCACTTACGACTTCCTTAATGATATGAGTTTTATTGCCAATGGATTGTATATTAGATTACATGATATATTCTTAATCGAAGCCATGGTCAGTATTGTTTCTGGCTTTTGTTATTTCTTGTTTATAAACTTTGCAGTTTACTCTATCATAGGATTTATGTTTTGTGTCATCATAGTTCTTTCTCACACAATTTATGCATTTAACTTCAACAACATTGCAATGACCCGCTTTATGTTCTCCCGCGCACTTGGGGCACGACTGTTTATTCTTGCAATTTGCTGCACTATGCCCAAATTCCTGGCATTTGTAACACTGGTAGGGCATGTAATGGTCGTAAACATTACATATTCTATATGTGGTACTAAGCAAGGTATATAGAATAAGGGAGAGAGGTACAGTCACTTTAGTCGCGGGGGTAGTTGTGGGGTATTTCCGTGACGCTCCTGGAGGTTAGGGTGGGAGCGGTCAAGGGAACAACTGTACTTAAGTACCTTGGGTCGAAGGGATTAGGCCTGTCTGTAAGTGTGTGTGATGTCCTTCTCACTCTGTTATCTTGTATACCTTTGGTGTTCTTTTGAATTCATATAGGTCACTGTAATGCACATACAAAATCGTGGATTGGTAATTTTGGATCTCTAATACGTAATAGAAACCATAAATCAGTATGCTTGATAGGACTTGAAAAATATTCAATTAACATTTGACCTGGTATTTATTTACAAAGACTTATTTACAATTTTACAATACATTATTTGATAAACTAACATAAATATACATAGATAACACATAATAGTATCTGGCTTCATAATAGAAATGAGAAATATTTAGTAAAAGTAAAAAAGATTAAATCTATGGCATTATTTAGTTAATTTATGAATCTTTTCCTTTTTTTTTTGCCTACTTGATATAATTTAGGCATTCAGAACTCTCATCCTAAAAAACATCCGACATCTAACAAAAAACACTATTACTTTAAAAGGCAAGGATACACAGTTTTCAATATGGCGTGCCAAGTCGTATAATACTCCATTGCCTGGTCTCAGTGTATTTTCTCCATTGTATGTTTTAAAAAATTTTTCCATTACCTTTAATTTTTCAAAAGCCTCAGCACTTGGTTCCGTTAATTTATCATCATGTCGCTCTACTGCACTAATCCAGGTACCTTTCACTTTTTTAAGCTTACATCCTAAGAACTGATAATCTGGAAATTTAGATGCCACATAACCTCCAACATATCGAAGGCCCTCTTCGTCTGCAACATTCTCTAAAGTTCTTTCGTAAAATTCATTTTCAAAGTTTTCTGAATCTTCTTCTGGCATCTTCTCATCTTCAGTAGAGGCAAACACCATTGCAGAAATCATAAGCTCTCTTTCAAGATCAGTTTCATTTGAATCATTATTTTCACAACTTTTCTCTTGACTGAACATTCCTTCCGACATATTTGAAGAATCGCACTCCTTCATCGAGTTACAATTTTTTCCAGTTATAGTTTCCTTTGCCAAGTAAATATGACCTTATTCTGTGTTTGACTTCAACTGGCGTTGGATGATTATAAGTTGCACCCATTTGTCTAAGACAGCCAAACATGTTTTCCAGTCCATCTTGGTTAAGTCTGGAAGTAATTATGTATGATACATCATATTTATTTTTCAACATATCATGCAACCTTGGCAAGGATTTACATGACACAATAAGTCCCTTTTGGAACTGATAAATCTTATTACTTTTCAAAACTCGCATATTTTCAGCTGTACTCTTCATATTGTCAAGGATTTTATTCTGTTCCGACAGTTGCATCCCATAGGCATGTCTAGATTTTTTTCTGTCATAAGGTACCCTTGAATTGAACACATCAAACCAGGAGTCGGCAAGCTTTATAAAGTCCCTTGTACTTTCCAAGTACATGCTCTTCAAAAGTCCCTGACTTCCATAAAAATCTAAAGCTTTAGATGTTGTTTCCGAAAGAAGCTGCACTGCTTTCCTCACATTCATACGTTGTGTACCTGTTACATTTATGTGTTTCTCTGTTAAACGATATGTGGGTTTCAAATCACTTTTACTTCGTTTGACAATTTCCCTAACACATCCACTTAGAACAAAATTTCTATTTTGTAATTCAAAACCTGAATCAAGAAAATTGTTTCTCACTAACTTGATTAAATGAGGAGCATCGGCGAAGACATGAATTTCTCTTTCTGGTACAGAGGGATTCTCAAATGAAGGATTTTCTGTTCCTATATTGAGACTGTTCCAGAAACTGATATTAGTAGGACCCATGTCACACACCATAGCCAAAACAGGAAAACCGACAGACTCCACTTTTGTAATTACATCAAATAACAGTTCCTTGGTAACCTTGGTATCAAAATTATAATATATTAGTTGTTTCCAAGATTCTGTTATTCCTCTAATCATAATGCACTGTACACGAGATTTAGGATCATAAAGTGTCTTTGATCATTGGTCATAACACCAGATTTGAGAAACACTACACTCATCAAATGAAATTACACATAAACGACTATATTCTTTCATTTCCTTGCCCTTTTCATTTATTATTTCAAAAACTGTGTGCAAGATCCCCGGTTCAACAATGATTTTTTTCGCCCAACGCCTTAGGGTACTTTCTGAGGGAAGAGGAATCTTGCACTGATCACGTAAGTACCGATAACCTTTAGGACAGAAGTTTTTCAATGTTATTGCACGACTAATGTCACCATCTGCCCAACGTTTCACATTTCTTCCACTCAATGTTTTGTACCTGTGAAGGAGAAAACATTTTTTCTAAAAACCCTCTGCAACATGATGCTTCATTTCTCATAATCTCTAAATCCTCCAACAAACGTAACCTTTCTTTATCCCACTGCTCTTTCTTTGTAAGGAGATCATTTCTTTCTTGAGTAACGCTGTTCAATTGACTCTGCAACTCTTCTAGTGTTGCTGTATGAACCCTTTTTTCACTTTGAGGATAGTCTTCTCCACAGGAAACATTGTTGTAATCATGAAGCTCATTTTCACAACCTGATAACATTTCTGCAATTAAGCGTTTCCGATTTTTCTCTTTTATCCTTTTCATTCGAGATGTACCAGATACACTATCATCTGAAATGTAAAAAGAAAAACATTTTAATATCTCTCTTTCTCTTACACACACACACACACACACACACACACACATATATATATATATATATATATATATATATATATATATATATATATATATATATATATATGCATCAGTTGTCATAAGACTTTGTATTAATATGATCGTGACTGAGGTATGGAATATGCCAAGTTTTCCCTTTATAGTCTCTTTCTATTTACTATATATGTACACACAGACCCCCATATATAAACACAGATAACAGCTGTTATGAGTGTAAATAGTGTGACTAATTGGAAAAAAAAAAAAAAAAAGGTAATAAGTTTTTCAAGTAATACTGAAAAATTTAAAAAGAAAGATTACCAACCTTGTGAATGAGGCATGTGAAGTGTTGGGATTGCATTGCTCTTCAGACGTCTGTATTTCATTGCTGGGGCTCGTGATCCAAGAAGTTCCTGTTGCAGGTCTCTCTAATATGCATTTTCTTCAAAATGTTTATTGCATATGCGATGAGTAGTAGGGTTAAAGTTGTCCTTTCTCTTACAACGATGAACCCATTTCCTTCTTGTTTCCTCATCACGAGGGAATCGGAAAAAGGATACCTCCTTTTTTTTTCTACTATTTGAATAACAACCAAATACGGCGCAGTTGTTTGGCATTATTTAAATAATAATCTAGATTATATAAATAATCAAAACTATGGTTTTATTCGAAGAATGTCAAACTAAATCACTGCAGAGATGTCTGAAGTGACCTGTGATCGACATTTGAATGAAACGGTAGCTGGATGACTTCTCGCCCTGACATGACCTCCAGGTGACGCGGTTCTTGGGGGGATAAGCCGCAACCCCCCACAAATGACTCTACCTGGTCACTCTATATACCTTGGTACTAAGTTTATCTCCATTTTCATAGATTGCTTTACGTATCTTAGGTGTACATTTTATAATATAGTGTTTATGTTTATCCATTCTTGAATTCTCTTGCATTATGATAGTCAGATCATCATTTTCTACAATGTGTCTTTTTAGCCACTGGTTCTTAAGCTTTAGACTTTGAATAATATCATCATCATCATCTGGTACATTAGTAAGTTTTATCTTCGGTTTAAGTTTTCCTTTTTCAGTAACAGTGATCTCGTTTACATTACCTTGTTCCAATTCTGATTTTGCCTGCTCCAGGTTCTGTTTATCAGCAAATTTTATGATCAGGTGGCCATCTTTTGTTTCACCAGTGCTTTCAACTTGGGCTTTTAAATTGGTCATAATTTTTTTCTTATTATTAACTGCTGAAACCTCATCAGTTGATTTTAAAATCAATGTTTTCTTTGATTTCAGCTTTTCAGCATATGTACCAGTTAGATGCTTCCTATCTATGTCATTTTCATTCCTTTTCTTTTCATTTTTTAATTCTTTCATTTCATTTCTTAATTCTTGCATCTCATCTCTTGTTTCTTGTACTTTATTTCTCATTTCCGTCATGCTATCCTTCATTTCTTTTATTTTATTCATCAAGACCTGAACCAAATGATAGGACATTACGACTTCTTCATCCAATAATTTTCTTTGTATGTTTGCTGCATCCTCATTGATCTTATCAGTGCAATTCCTACACTTGTAATAAATATGTTCATTACACAATAGCCTTCTGTGGGCTTGTGATAAATTTTCTATTAATCCAGAACATGCGTTTTCAAAATGATACCATTTTTGACATCTATCACAACAAATTGCATCATTGGCAACGACAGTCTTGCAATGCTCACATAATTCAGTGTCATCAGATTCCACGGTGTCTAACGATCCATTCGCTGATTCATCATTTCTTCCACAAGAACCTTCCTCCATATTGTCACTATCATATACTGATGTATTCTTCATTATCTGTAGAATTTCATTAGTTTCTTCTTCAACTGATTTTCCTGTTTCAGTCTTTTCATGAGGTTTCTTTCTAATTTTCTTAGTGGCTCCTAACATTTTTGTAGTTTACACCATGTTTAAGTCCTAATGAGTCGTAAAACCATAATTGGTAACTCTTACCTGTGTCCCAGTTGTAATCAACTATTAATTTGTAATTTTGCACTATTTAGTATTCCAATGACTCTGATTCCAATTTATATAACTTAATGATGTTGAAAATTATTAACTTAACGATTTTCACTTTTAACTTGCCTCTATTGTTTTTAGGTTCCGACTTCTTTTATGGCCTCTCGTGGCATGGTTGGAATCGACCTGGCCTTTCATTAGAAGGGGCTATCGTTCG